>NC_085136.1:21400717-21700717 GCF_035046485.1 Aedes albopictus | reverse complement strand
AACCATCCTAATCTTTTGTAGAGCCTAATCTCCTCGGACCTCTGGGTCAACTTCCCTAATCTGTTGGGCAGCTCCTTGACCCTCTCCCTGGTCTTCTAAGGAATGCTAGTTCTTGATCATTTGTGATCAGCTAAGTTGAGCTTAGGTCCTCGATTGACAAGAATAATCAAGGTCCTTGGACATCCTGGCAAACTCATAGATCTGACCTCGCTGAACCGATCTTCTTCCCATATGCTCGCCACTGTTTGGAAGGAGGTTACCAAATCTTTTGGAAGTAAGTTCCCCAAGTAACCACGAGGCACTATAATTCACCTGAAGACGAATATAATGCTATTGAGGAGCTGACACGCTCTATATTGGCCGCTTAATAGCCCTGTGAGCCAAAACTGACGAAATTTAGTGCCAATGGTTACTAGGGTCCTTATCTATTCGGGGCAGCTCGATGATCTTGTGGTACAAAGTCCTCGATCTTACCAGAGAAGGTTTCTGTTCTTCGTGACAAAGTTCTCTAGCCTTGTTTGGAGATGCTCCCTGATCTTTCCTGTTCCACTGATCTACTGGGTCATGCTTCGTCATTAGGCATTTGTTAGAATATCCCTGTTGTTCTGAACCATATACTATGAGAAGCTGGTTGATCTTTTAGAGAATAATCTCCCCGACCTTCCAAGAGGAGATCTCTGATCTTCTGATCACCTCTCTGATCTTCTAATTGAGGCACCTTGGTTAATGGCTGAAGCTCCTTGGATTTTTGGGTCTTGTTTTTGGTCATCCTTCCTAATCTACTTGGCCTTCCAGAGAAGAAAAGCTCCCTAATCGCCTCGATCCTCGAACTTCTTGACCCTCTAAAAGAGGCGTTCTTATAACGTTTGGGAATATCCTTGGCTGATGATAGCTTCTTAGACCTCGGGGTCACTTCCTCAATCTGTTGGAAAGCTGCTTGATCGTCTAAAAGAACCGTCCTCATAATTTTATGGAATGTCCTTGGCACTGGGAGCTCTGGATTAACCTCCTCAATTTGTTGGGGAGCTCCTTGATCTTCTAGACTCTAGAGGAAGCATTCTCATCACCCTTGACAATGGCCTTGGCTGATAGAAGCTCTTCGCCGACCTCTGATTCAACTTTTGGGAGAGCTCCTTGAGCTTCTAGAAGACACGTTCCCATGGAACTCTTTGACCATTTAGAAGAAGCGTTCCCATATAATTTGGGGATGTCTGTTCAAGCTTCTGATACAACTTCAGCGAAAGAAGTTCTTTCGGAAGAAGACTCTTGGTTTTCCGAAAGAAACGTCCTGATTGTCGTCCTTTTGGAAAGAATCGCTCTCGGCTTTCTCTGCAAAGCTGCTTGGCCTTGTTGAAGAGGCTTCTTGGTCTACTGAGAGAAACTACTTCGTGATGGCTTGGGAGAAAATTTACCGAGTATCCGAGAGAAATGTGTTATCTAGATAATGGGAGATGCCTCTGTGAGTTCCTCAGAACCTCAGCCGGAGCTTCTGAGAGATGCATTTTCGAGCGTCCGAGAGAAGCCCTCCCAAGCGTCTGAGAGAAGCTTTCTCGAGCTCCTGAGAAAGGCTTTACCAAGCTTCTGAGATAAGCTCACCCAATCTTCTGATAGAAGCTTTCCCAAGCTTCTTGGGGAACCTCTTCCAGTCTTCTTGGAGAAGATCTCCCAAGCTTCTGAGAAAAGCTTTACCAAGCTTTTGAGCGAAGCTTTTCCAAGGTTGTGAGAGAAGCTTTTCCAGATGCTTTTCCAAGCTTCTGTGGGAAGCTGTTCCAAGGTTCTGTGAGAAGCTTTCCCAAGTTTCTGGGAGAAGTTTTTCAAACATCTGGGAGAAGCTTTTCCAAGCTTCTGGGAGAAGGTTTCTCAAGCTTCTGAGAGCAGCTATCCCAAGCTTCTGAGAGAAGCTTTTCCAAGCTTCTGAGGGAAGCTTATCCAAGCTTCTCGGAGAAGCTTTTCCAAGCTTCTGTGAAAAGCTGTTCCAAGGTTCTGTGAGAAGCTTTTCCAAGCTTCTGAGAGAAGCGTTTCCAAGCTTCTGAGAGAAGCTTTTCCAAGCTTCTGAGAGAAGCTTTTCCAAGCTTCTCGGAGAAGCCTTTCCAAGCTTCTGTGAAAAGCTGTTCCAAGGTTCTGAGAGAAGCTTTTCCAAGCTTCTGAAAGAAGCTGTCCCAAGCTTCTGAGAGAAGCTGTTCCAAGCTTCTGAGAGAAGCTTTCCCAAGTTTCTGAGAGAAGCTTTTCCAAGCTTCTTGGAGAAGCTTTTCCAAGCTTTTCGGAAAAGGTTTTCCAAGCTTCTGTGAAAAGCTGTTCCAAGGTTCTGTGAGAAGCTTTTCCAAGCTTCTGAGAGAAGCGTTTCCAAGCTTCTGAGAGAAGCTTTTTCAAGCTTCAGAGAGAAGCTTTTTCAAGCTTCTGAGAGAAGCTTTTCCAAGTTTCTGAGAGAAGCTTTTCCAAGCTTCCGAGAAAAACTTTTCCAAGCTTCTGAGAGAAGCTTTTCCAAGCTTCTGAGAGAAGCTTTTCCAAGCTTCTGAGAGAAGCTTTTCCAAGCTTCTGAGAGAAGCTTTCCCAAGCTTCTGAGAGAAGCTTTTCCAAGCTTCTGAGAGAAACTTCTCCAAGCTTCTGAGAGAAGCTTTTCCAAGCTTCTGAGAGAAGCTTTTCCAGGCTTCTGAGAGAAGCTTTTCCAAGCGTCTGAGTGAAGCTTTTCCAAGTTTCTGAGAGAAGCTTTTCCAAGCTTCTGAGAGAAGCTTTTCCAAGCTTCTTGGAGAAGCTTTTCCAAGTTTCTGAGAGAAGCTTTTCCAAGCTTCTGAGAAAAGCTTTTCAAGCTTCTGAGAGAAGCATGCTCAAGTGTCTGAGAGAAGCTTTTCCAAGCTTCTGAGAGAAGCTTTTCCAAGCTTCTGAGAGAAGCTTGGAAAAGCTTCTCTCAGAAGCTTGGAAAAGCTTCTCTCAGAAGCTTGGAAAAGCTTCTCTCAGAAGCTTGGAAAAGCTTCTCTCAGACCAAGCTTCTGAGAGAAGCTTTTCCAAGCTTCTGGGAGAGGCTTTTCCAAGCTTCTGGGAGAAGATTTTCCAAGCATCTGGGAGAAGCTTTTCCAAGCTTCTGAGAGAAGCTTTTTCAAGCTTCCGAGGGAAGTTTTTTCAAGCTTCTGAGGGAAGCTATTTCAAGCTTCTGAGAGAAGCTTTTCCAAGCTTCTGAGAAAAGCTTTTCAAGCTTCTGAGAGAAGCATGCTCAAGTGTCTGAGAGAAGCTTTTCCAAGCTTCTGAGAGAAGCTTTTCCAAGCTTCTGAGAGAAGCTTGGAAAAGCTTCTCTCAGAAGCTTGGAAAAGCTTCTCTCAGAAGCTTGGAAAAGCTTCTCTCAGAAGCTTGGAAAAGCTTCTCTCAGAAGCTTGGAAAAGCTTCTCTCAGACCAAGCTTCTGAGAGAAGCTTTTCCAAGCTTCTGGGAGAGGCTTTTCCAAGCTTCTGGGAGAAGATTTTCCAAGCATCTGGGAGAAGCTTTTCCAAGCTTCTGAGAGAAGCTTTTTCAAGCTTCCGAGGGAAGTTTTTTCAAGCTTCTGAGGGAAGCTATTTCAAGCTTCTGAGAGAAGCTTTCCTGAGAGAAGCTTGCTCAAGTGTCTGAGAGAAGCTTTTCCAAGTTTCTGGGTTAAGCTTTTCCAAGCTTCTGAGAAGCTTTCTCAAGCTTCTAAGAAATGCTCTTCCAAGCCTCTGGGAGAATTTCTTCCAAGCTTCTGGAAGAAGTTCTCTCAAGGATTTGGAAGAAGTTCTCCCAAGCTTCTGTGAGAAGCTCTTCCAAGCTTCTGGAAGAAGCTTTCCAAAGCTCCAAGCTACTAAGAGAAGCTTTCCAAGCTTCTAAGAGAAGCTTTCCCAAGCTTCTAAAAGAAACTTACAAACTTACTTACTTCCCCAAGCTTCCTAATTGTTTTGTATGTTGATGAGTCTATTCTATTGTTTAGGATTATTGAGTGAGTTTTGAGATTAAAAATAAAACTTTTTACAGCAGACATACCGGCTCAACTGACTTATGAGCATAACGGAGCCATTAATTTGAAAATTTGAATTTGAGAGGCTTTCGTGGTTTAAATGAACTATGTTTTCGTGTCAGGTTCGTATCGGCTCAGCTGATTCAGAAGCATTACGGAGCCGACTTCAAACTTCTCAAACTGCTCGACATCTGCTAGAATTTGGATTTTCTTCGCAAAACTGACAAACTGCAGCGTTTTTCCATGCATTAAACTCCGAAACATCTTAATTAGCCATAAAACCTGTCCGATTTGCGTCATTTTCCCAGCTTTAAACGCCAAAAACGCTCATTTCTCCGTTCAAATTAGCTCGAATCGGTTGCAATTAACTCTGTTTTCCATTACGTTTCTCGGAAGGGTAATTCCAGTTCTGACTTGATGGGAGCTGTTAGGATTCCAAATCCCCACTAACTACGGTGAATTAAATCAAATTACGCTTCCCCATCGAAGTGGGCAAAATTTGCCCAACCTAATTCTGCTCGGAGAATAATGGCGGGGCCTAGAAATTCCCAAACCGTCCAAAGCATCCACTTCCGCGCGAAAACCAGAATCGTAGAAGCGAACAACCATCATGACTGTTCACTTTTTTTTACTGCCGGCCGCCGAGTGCAAAACTTCCCATTCTTCTTCAGTGTGTTCGCCCTCAAGCCCTATCCCATCATAGATCTAGAGAATCGGTGGGAAGCTCCAAGCAGCCGAGCCAACTGTCGCCGATTCCCACCGTCACAGAAGTGGCCTTCGCGCACGCCATCCAGCCAGCAGCGGTCTAGGATAGGATTCTGAACAGTCCTCGTCTCGCGAACACAAAAGACTTGAACGCGCCGCGCGAATGGACGACGAACGTTTGGAGGTGTGGGCACGGCGACGAGCCTCTTCATCAACGAACGAAATTGTTCTTTTTCTTTGCCTCTCCAAGCGCTGTGCTCAGCTCACATAATGATGAAGAACGTCCGCTTCAGGGCTTCGGGCTGCGTCGCCCCATCTCCTCCACTTGTCCTGGGACTGGGGCTCTCGCCGTGCATCATAGAAGACGACGACGACCAAGACGATCCAAGAAGGCGCTCATACATAGCCTCTCTACAACAACAACCGGTGCTCGACGACGGCGGCGGACCGCTGCTCTCCACGTCCGCGCGGCTTACTGCGATGTGGAGCGCTGTTTTATAATATTACCGATTCGTTCGCCCGTTCATTCCTTAGCTCGCTGCTCGTGTAGGTACATTTCCTGTTATCTTTCTTTCCATGCTTCATACACCTTCGTCCGTCGTCGGATCGCGCTTCGTTCACCGGCCGTGGTTGGCCGGGCGAAGAAGACGATCCAAGCAAACCGAGCAAAATCAGGTTTTATCAAGGTCAAACTTTTAGAAGATATTGACCTTGCCTTGTTGGAACTAGCGTTGGATGGCGAGCGCACAGACTGCTGCGATCGATCAGAAGGCTCCAAAGCGGATCGAACGGTTTCGTTCCTTGCTGGCGTGCCGTGCCGGGTGGATTGGTTTCGCGCGCGTTCTTAATGTTCCAAGAAGTCAAACTGTGCTTTTTTGTTGCCAAGACAACCACGAAGACGACGATCGCCGAAAATAAATTACCGCTGATTTGCTTTGGTTGCTGTGTTTTGCTCCACGGTTACTTTGTTCGAGTCTCGCGGAAAAAGGGATCTGCGCTATGGAACAGCTTGCCTTCGATCGCCGAATGCGAGGAAATTGGATTTCGTCGTCGGACGACACCTGACGACACGCGGATTCGAATCATCCTCCGGGCGTAGATCCTTTTTTCCACGGATTGCTGGGATTCGAATGGGTATGATTTACGACATTGAATTCAACCACCCTTTTCGCCGCTCGATGCTACCAGAGAGCTGCGCGTCCCGAAATTTGATAGTCATCTTCCTTTTTTGGAAGGAAGGTCCTGTGCCAACACACAGCCATCGAAAGCGGAGGATATCCTTTCCTACCAGTTGGGATTCTCCCACGCTACAGTCTAGGATCGGATCGGATCGGATCGTCTCGGATCGTCTCGGATCGTCATCTGGCGCGGATGGGTGGATGGAGAGGACCGAATTGAGACGAGAGACGGCCCAGGGGAAGGATATTCGCAACCATCATGGGATGGGTTTTGATTTGTTGTAGGTCCTTTTTTGTGTCGTGCCATGTTTGATTTAGTAGGTTGGCATCGAACACCGTGCCGGAGAGCAGGTAGAATTCATATGAATGCGTAGGGATTCTGTTTTGCTCTGGTGTTTCTTCTCGGGATTGGATTGCTTTGAATGGTGGAGCGATTCAAAAGTTCGTAAATTGATAACGCATCTAATGACACTTTTTGATTAATGGCTCCGTATTGCTCATAATCAGTTGAGCCCCAAAAAGACAATTACTAACCGTGATTGAAATTCCTTAGATCCATCGAAACTTTTACATTGAAATCAGTTATAACTACTTATTGAAACGTTACATTATTAGTTCAAGCTTGAACTATGTTGCGATTAATGGCTCCGTAATGCTTATAAACCAGTTGAGCCAAAGCAAATTCAAGAACCATATTCGTTTTAATGCACGATATATAGTTTTCCCCAATTCTATCAAAAGATTTACACCAAAATCAATTGCAATTACTCATTAGGGGCCATGCACAAATTACGTCACGCTTCTAGGGGGGAGGGGGGGTTTTGAATAACGTGACTACTCATATAAATATTTTTAAAGTCTCATACAAAAAGTGTGACATAGGGGGGAGGGGGGGTTAAAAACGGTCGATTTTTGCGTGACATAATTTGTGTATCACTCCTAGAAACATTACTCGCTTGAATGGTTCGATGAATGGAAGTTTTGGTAAAACTGCTCGACTACGGTAGATTTCTACTAGACAACTTCAAAATAGTACGACAAAAACGGAAGAAATGAAATCGTAAGCAAATATGAAGATTTTGAAAACTTCAAGTAGGATTAGAATCCGGATTGCGAAGCCAGTTTAGAACTACTCGAAAACTGCTCGAATTCATGGTTTCTTCCATAAACGACCTCTAATCAACTGCACGCATATCAAACCAATTCAAGGCGATCAGAACTAAAAAACGCAGTTCTCTTACGAAGGTTTTCAGCCAATTTTTAATTGAGTAGGTACACAAAACCTGAGAGACGACCGAATTATAATAGGAATTGTAAACGAGCGGAGTTGAATCATTTATTGATTTAGAACTTGCCGAACAGTTTAGTGAGCGGTCCACCAACAAGGTACAGTTTTCTAACAAATTAAAGCTGTAGATATGGAGATCTCTAATTAATGCGGAAACCAGAGAACGATACTTCCATAAACTGCTCGAATTTTCATTTTCATCACTAAACGAGCTAAAAATCATTTCCAATCACTTACAATCATTTACAACTAACGAGAAAACTTCCAGAATCAGAAGGATGTCGCTCATCGAAAGAGAATAAATCGCACGGAAACTGCTCGAATTCGCGTTTCCGTCACTTAACGATCGAAAACTCACTTGCAATTACTTTATCGGGCTTCTACCGGGCTTGCTGGGTATGTCTTCCGGATTCGCTCGGCAAGTCTTCCAGACTTGCTGAGCAAGTCTTCTGGGTCTTGCTCGGCAAGTCTTTCGAACTTCCTAGGCAAGTCTTCCGGACTTGCTGGGCAAGTCTTCTAGACCTGTTGGACAAGTCTAGAAGACTTGTTGGACACGTCTGTCTGGGAAAGTCTGTCAAACTTGCTGGACAAGTCTGCCGGATTTGCTAAGCAAGTCTTCTGGACTCGCTGGGCAAGTCTTCCATACTTGCTGGACACGTCTGTCGGAGTTGCTGGTCAAGTCTTCAGAACTTGCTGGGCAAATCTTCCGAACTTGCAGCACAAGTCTTCCAGACATGCTGGACAAGTCTTCTAGACTTGTTGGGCAAGCCTTCTAGACTTGTTGGACAAGTCCTCCAGACTTGTTGGACAAGCCTACCAGACTTGTTGAACAAGTCTTCTAGACTTGTTGGACAAGTCTTCCAGACTTGTTGGACAAGTCTTCCAGTCTTGTTGGACCCAGACTTGTTTGACAAGTCTTCCGGACTTGTTGGACACGTCTGTCGGACTTGCTGGGCAAGTCAGTCAAACTTGCTAGACAAGTCTTTTGGACTTGCTGAACATATCTTCCGAAATTGCTGGATAAGTCTTCCGGATTTGGTGGACAAATCTTCCGGACTTGCTCGACAAGTCTTCCGGACTTGCTGAACAAGTCTTCCGGACCTACTCAACAAATCTTCCGGACTTGCTGGACAAGTCTTCCGGAATTACTGGGCCAGTCTTTCGGAATTGGTGGGTGAATCTTCCGAAATTGCTGGGCAAATCTTCTAGATATGTTGGGCAAGGCTTCCGGATTTGCTGGACAACTCTTCAGGGCTTGCTGGGCAAGTTTTCCGTCCGCGCTGCACAAGTTTGGATTACTTCTCAGGAATCGACTTAGGTAGTCTTCAAAACTTAGTTGGATTATTCTTCAGGGTTTAGCTGGATGAATCCTTAGGACTTGACCGTGCTAGTCCTAAGGACTTAGTTGGGATACTTTCTAAGACTTAACTGGGGTAGTCTCCAGGACTGGATCGGCTAGTTCCAAGAACTTGACTTGAGTCTTCCGGCAGTTGTTTGACAAGTCTTCCAAAGTTGCTGGGCAAGTCTTCCGAAATTGTTAAGCATATCTTCCGCAATTTCTGGGCAAGTGTTTCGGATTTTCTGAGCAAGTCTTCCGGACTTGCTGGGAAAGTTTTCCGGACTTATTTTCGAGAACTTGTGAACTTGGTTGGGCGAGTACCCAGAAGTTAGCTGGACTAGTCCCCGGGCTTGACTGGGAAAGTTCCCAGGATTTCATTGGGCTAGTCCTCAGGAATTACCCAGAGTGGTCTCCAAAACTTTGTTGGGATATTGCCAAGGGTTTGACTGGACAAATGCCAAGGACTTGACTGGGCCAATGTCAAGCAAGGACTGCACCGTGGTAGTCCTGAGGACTTAGTTGGGATCCTTCCAAAACTTAACTGGGTTAGGTTCCAAGACTTGACTAGACCAGTTTCTAGAACTAGTCATATCGTGGTAACTATTCCAACCACGATTTGGCTGGGGTAGTTCCCAGGTTGAGCTATTTCACAAAAGTTGACTGGGCTAATCTTCAGCACTTAGTTAGGCTTATCTCCAGGATTCGACTGTGCTAATCCCTAGGACTTGTCTCGGATAGTTTCCAGGACTTGATTGTGATAGTCCTTAGCAAAGTCCTAGGATTTGACTGAGCTACTCTCCAATAATTCAGCAACTCCCAGGGCATGGTAGCCCAGGACTTGATCGGGCTAATCTCCAGTACTTAGTAATCCAGGTAATACTTAGGACTTGGATGAATTAGTCCCCAAGATTTAACTGCGATAGTCTCCAACATATAGTTGGGTTGGTTTTCATAGCTTGGCAACGATAGTATCCAGGACTTTAACTGGGTTAGTACCTAGGAATTGACTGGGCTTGTTCTAAGAGCTTGACTGGGATGGTCTTAGGATTGGGCTCCATGAATTAACTAGGCCAGTGCACAGGATTTGACTAGACAAATCCCTAGGATTAGGCTAGTCTCCAGGACCGTTTTGAACTAGTTCCCAGACTTGAATGGGATAGTTCACAAGACGTGTTCTGGCTGATCTACAGCCCGTTGTTGGTCGGATCCCCAGGACCTGGTTCGATTATTCCCCAATATTTAACAGGGCTAGCCCTCAATACTTAGACGGGTTAGTTCCCAAGACTTGACTAGGATAGTCCCCAGGATTTGACTGAGCTAAGGGCTTGGCTGGGATAGTCCTCAGGACTTGTTTAGGATAACCCCAAGGGCTAAACTAATCTCCAGGACTTATCTGAGCCAGTCTTCAAGACTCGGATGCTCTAGTTCCTGGAACTTGACTGGGGTAGTAGCCAAGATGTTACTTAGCTAGACCTTAGATATTTGCAAGGCTAGATTTTAAAACTTGACTTGGCAAGTCCTCAGGACTTGATTGTGCTAGTCTCCAGGACTTGACTAAACTAATTCACAGTGCTTGACTGTGCTAGTCTCCAGCACTTAGTTGGGCTTATCCCCAGGACTTAGTTGGGCTACTTCACAGGACATGACTTCATGACTTGGTTTGGTTAGTCCCTCAGATTTAAATGTGCTAGTCTATAAGACCCAAAACTTATCTACGCTAATCTCCTGTCTGAGATGGGTCAGTCTCCAGAACAGTATCCTGAACTTGACCGAGCTTGTTCCAAAAACATGACTGGGCAGTTCCTTAGGGCTTGACTGAGCTAGTCCATAGAGTTTGGTTGGGAAAGCTCCAGGATTTTACTGGAAAAATCACCAAAACCTGTCAGGGCAAGTCCCCAGGACTCGGATAACATATTCTCTATATGACTTGACTAGGTGTTGTCCAGAACTTGACAGGGCTAGTTGAGCTCTGGAGCAGTTCTGGTACAAATTGGAGCGATTTTGCTCTGGGTTTAAGAGAAGTTATAGTGGACTAGTAATAATCTGAGCGCTTCGCTCCAGATGACCGGATGAGTTGTACTGCAATATCTAGAACAGTTATGCTCCAAAATCTAGAGAAATTGCACTCTAGAGAACTCAAGAGCAGTTTTAACCGTGCCGATCTCTGAACTAGTTCTATTCTGAAGCCCGGAGCAGTTGTGCTCGAAACTGCGGAGCTATTCGGCTCCAAGCTTTGGAGCTTTTCGTCTACAGCAGTTGCTCTAGAGTGGTGTCAGGCCATTCGGCCGAAGGTCATTAGGCCGAAGGCCATTCGGCCGAAGGTCATTAGGCCGAATGGTCATTAGGCCGAATGGTCATTAGGCCGAATGGTCATCAGGCCGAATGGTCATTGGGTCTTCTTCTTGCCGTTACGTCCCCACTGAGACAAAGCCTGCTTCTCAGCTTATTAACTGAGAGCTTCCTCTGCAAATGACCATTTTGCATGTGTGTATCGTGTGACAGGCACGAAGATACTTTATTGATGCTGAATCTACTGATATTTTACCCATGAATTTGTAACGAATAGTACATTGGAACCTCATAAATGCACATTTTATTTTCCGTATCAGGCCCCACGTCTGGGAACTTAGATACGAAAAACAAAATGGAACATTACAAATGCACAAAACACAAACATGCAACACATAACATAAATTGTGCCCAGTTATCCAAATAGATAACGTAGTCCAATCCCAGGATGACGAGGTTTTATTTTTGTTCTTGGTCCATCAGTCAATCCTGTAATCGTATTTTTTCTGGCAGTTCGCCTTCTAGTTCGCAGCATCTGTTGCGGCATTCATAGCTTGATTTGGTCTAGGATTTTCTTATCCTATGGGGGCCTCCTGATTTGGGCAACAACACAAGACCGTCTACAATTTGATGTCCGTGTTAGGGGACGGCTTGCGTGTTTTGTGCTGGTTCGCTCCTGAAATGTTTGGAGCGCTACAAATGCACATTAGAATTTAGGGGCAAATGAACAAATCACAGTACAAAACAGAAAATTAACTGACAAAATTTTCACAACTATTTACAAACGTAACAAATTTTTCCTTCTTTTAAATATAGGCTGTTCTTTCTAGTATCATTGCTGAAATAGTTTTTGGCGCTGAAACTGCTGATATTCAATTCATAAATTTTTCCTTCTTTAAAACATAGGCTATTCTTTCTAGTTCCATTGTTAAACTAGTTTTTGTCAAAAATTGTTGGAAAAGGTAAAAACAACGGCTAACTTTCAATTCCTCCTGATGACCATTCGGCCTAATGACCATTCGGCCTAATGACCTTCGGCCTAATGGCCTTCGGCCTAATGACCTTCGGCCTAATGACCCAGCATCCTCTAGAGTAGTTATGAGTAAGTTCTGTTTCGAATTTTGATGTAATTTTGCTTCAAATGCTCGAGAAATTCTTTTCTGGACCAATTCTGTTCCGTTCTAGCGGAATATTTGTTCTGAATGTCTTAAGTATCTAGTTTGAAGGTTTCAACATCCCACTAATCGATCATATTGCAACTCGACCCCATGCATGAATCACCGCTCGCAACGTGAACGTGCGTAGATCACCACACCCCACGAAGCAAAACCTTCCGACCTTGAACGAGATTGATCGCTATCAACGCACCTCTGAACGCCCCGATGCCTGATCGCAACTACCAGGCCAACGCAACGATCGGATCGCGATCGCGAACCCTTTCTAGGCACTGTTCTAGGTCAGTTCCGATCCGGATCGGTTACGTATACGACGAGATCGCAACCATTTAGCATCGGAGCTCCACCTTAAATTCCATAAACATGATCTCGGTGGAGAACGGAACGAGTCACACGTGATCGCCGAGTCCTTCCGCTACGATCAGTGGTGTGATCGTGAGCACCACCGCTGATTGACATTCACCCTTCAAAGTTGCACTCCTCTCGCCTTAACGACGCAACGCACATGTGCCGTTTCGTTCCTCGTATAGAGGTACTAACTGTCGTCGTCCGGACTCCGGTACGGGGGCCCATTAATCAGCCGCGTTGAGCTGAAGCCGATCGCGCGTCAGTTTTCGATTGAAAAACGATCGGCAACAAGACCGCTATTATGAGCAGAGCGACTCTCGCGCGTCGCACCATAAGGAAAATGTATGCCAAGACCAAGGTTGAGGAGATCTGATTCCGTCGCCACCGACGTCCCAGACCTCCACCACATGATCTCATGCACGATCGCTCGCTGCATGATCACCGCTGGGCTGCACAGCCAAGAAACAAAGATCAAGGGTACGATCGTGAGCTGTGCGATGACGACGGCTGCTGCGCGATCTCCGTTGAATGGCTCATTTCGTCGCGTGTGTGTGTGTGTGTGTGTGTGCGCGCGTGGAGGTGATCGAGTCTGTACCGCTTCGTTTGCTGCTCTCACTCGATCGAGAGGCGGAGGTTCTAGATTCACGCGGATGATGGTCAGCGAGATTTTCACCGCAGCGAAGGATGTTTCCGCCATCAGTTTTAATGAGATGCAGAGAAATTATTTTTTCTTCTGATTCGAAAGTCTTCGAGAGGGGCCGACCTCCAATTTCGGATTCATTGACGATCGCGGGCGATCGTGCGAGAGGAAATTAGAAAATAATAGAGGAAATCAAGTGGTGATCTAGAACAAGGACGACCACTCATGGTGCGAAGGCTTTTCTTATGTTGGCGGCGAATGATGATCGTGCTTCTGGTTGTGGGAAGGACTCCAGCGCCTTTCTCTAGAACTACTGTGATGCGTCACATCTCCGGAAGGTGATTTCGATCGTGTCCTAATTCATTAAATTTGAATAATATTCCGCGTCGAACACAATTGGTGGCGTTCAAATTGATTCTGATCCGTTAAGTAAAAGTATGCACAGACATACATACACACATACACACTCACAGACAGACATATAACTAACTTTAATCTCGACTAAATCGATATGGCATGATCTTTAAAGCATTCTACCAGAAGTATGCTGCAAAATCATAGAATTTCAGATACTTCCACGGCAATTACCGTCATAAACACGACGCCAAGACGATGAAAGGCGAGACTCAAAGGAGACCCTTTAAAAAACTAGTCAGAAAAACATTTGCCCTTTTTACTCCTTTCCCTGGTGCGATGGTGGTGGCGTAGAATCGTTTTATGGCGGTTCGGACCCCGGGAACAGAATGATGAGACGACGGATTAATAGCCCATAAATGAACAATCGAGTCGGGGAGTGGAGGAGTGCCCTTTTACCCTTCACCCTACTGCTACGCTTCCTTGCCGTCAAGAATAAGAAGCGAATGTAGGAAAAAAGTGTTGAGAAAAAAAGGTAGAATGCGAGGGCTGCTGCCATTCAGTGCCGAAGAAGATAGCGACAAAGGAGACGACGACCGAAGAAGTAAATCTTGACTATTCTGAAGGGAGTTTCCAGATTTGAGATACAGCAGCGAGAGAGGGTGGCTGGATTCGCCCTTGTAGGTGTCTCTTAGGTAACATTCAATGGGGGAAAATGCAGAACAGGTTTTTGTTCTTTGCTTTGTTCGGATTGATACAGGGAAGAGACCAAGTAGACTCTCATTCAATTACGGGAAAGAAATTCGCGATTGTGTGCTAATCGGTGATATGATGGGATGGGAAAAGCTAGGAATCGATCACCTTACACCAAAACCGTTTGCAGTGACGGTGCAGTCATTTCCAAAGTGGAAATTGACTTTCCCATCTAGTTATCTAGAAAACACGCATTTTTTCCATCATTTGAACGATTTTCAAACATTTAAACGAATTAACTGTGTAAATATCAATTTATGCTAGTGAAAATAGTATCAAAACGCATGTAAAGGTGTGTGAAACTGATCAGGGATGAATTTTCGACCAAATGGCGAAGAAAACCGAAAATTCGAGCAGTTTTCGAGCAGTTACAAAAACATGTATTTCGATTCCTTTTAAACTTGGAGTGTATTTGGAAAGGTTCAAACAGCGTTTTACTGCTATTGAGACTGATATAAACTACTCGAACGCTCTCATGCAGCTCATATTCACCGCAAGCAAAATGAGATAGCTTCAATCCAACGTTTCAAGAAACAGTATTCTAGAAAACAGTTGAACTTGTTCGGAGGACTTTCAGAACTGTTCCAACATTAGTAAAGATCTTCTAAAAGAATGAAAGCATTATTGCCCCACTGCTTGAATGCAAGAACTACTACAGAATATGGAGTAGAATTACAATGGAGCATCTCTCGGAACAACGGATGGTCTTGCTGATCAATACTCGGCATCACGGCTCTGCTACTTGTGGGTTTTCTCAGAAATTCACTGGAATACCTCTGGAATTTCTTGCAAGAGTTCCTGTGAATTCTACTTTGAAAATCTACTTGAAGTTCACTGGAATTTTGCTCAGCAATTCACTGGAATTTATCTCTTGAATTCACTGGAATTCTAATGCTCAAGAATGTACCAGAATTCCGCTCAAGACTTCTTCTCGAAAACGAGAATTTACTGGAGTTTCTCTTAGAAATTTGCTGGAATACCTTTCAGGAATCCACTTGAATCCTGCCTAGGAATTTATCAAAATTTCTCAAGAATTTATTGGAAGAGCACCCAGGAATTACCGGAAGTCCGCTAAGGAATCAACTGGAAATACTTTAAAAAATATAGAACCTTCTCTCAAGATTGAACTGCAATTTCTCTTAGGAATTCATGATAATTCATTCTAATCATTCACTGGAATACCTCTTAGCAGGTCACTGAAGTTTGGCTCAGCGAGTCACTGAAATTTTTCTCTAGATAGAACTCACTGAAATACTGCTGACAAATTTATCAGCATGTTCCTCTCAAGAGTTCACTGAAATTTCGCTCAAGTATGCTCTAAAACTCGCTTAGGAATTTACTGGAAGTTTGAGCAAGAATTTTCTAGAATTTCATTCAGGAATTTACCTCTCAGAAATTAAAGGGAATTTCTGTAAAGAAATCATTGAAATTTATTCCAAGAATTCACTGGAAGAGCTTCCAGGAATTCACTGGAATGCTGCGCAGGATTTTACCAGAATTCCACTCAGGAATGCACTGGAATTTCTCTCAGAAATTAAATGGAGTTTTCTCGGAAATTTACTGCTAGGAATTTGCTGGAATTTTTGCTCTGGAATTCATTGGGATTCCTCTCAGAATGCTATTGGAATCTCTCTCAAGAATCTACTGCAATTTCTCTCAGAAATTCACTGGAATACCCCCACATGAATTCCTCTCAAGAATTTCCATAAATTTTATCTCAATAATTGACAGGAAATTCTCTCATGAATATACTGGGATTTATCACAGGAATTGACTGGGTTTATGAATAAGAATTCACTAGAATTTCCACCAGAAATTTACTGGAACTCCTCTCGAGAAATTGTCAAAGTTTCTCTCAGAAATTCACTGGAATTTTGTGCTAAGGAATTCACTGGAATGCCGCTCAAAAGGTTAATGAAATTCTTTCCAAGAATTTACCGGAATTCCCCTTAGAAATTCATTGGAAAGCACGCCTCTTAGAAATTCACTTAAATTCCACTCAAGAATTTCCATAAATTTCTCTCAGGAATTCACTTGAATACTTCTTAATAGTTCAACGGAATTCCTCACGAAATTTTAGTGGAATCACTCAGAGGAATTTGCTGGAGTTCCTCACCGCAAATCTCTCAAGAGTTCACTCAAATACTTCTCAGGAATTCACTGGAAAAACTACCTCATGAACTCTCAGGTATTCATTTTATGAATACACTTCTTTTGCTGTTAGAAATTCAACGCATTGGCCTTGAATTTCTCACAGAAATTCACTGAAATTTACCGAAGTATCTCTGAAGAATTCATTGAAATTTTTCTCAGAAATTCACTGTAATTCATCTGAAGAGTTCACCGGTATTTCTTCAGAGTTACTGGAATTCCAATCAGGCATTCACAAGAATTCCTATTGAGAATTCACTTAAATTGTTCTCAGCTTTTCACAGTAAATGTTAAAAAGAGTTCACTGGAATTTCCCTCAGAAAGCCACTGGAAATCGTCTGCAAAGTTCATCGGTATTCTTTCAGAGATGCACATGCATTTCTATGAGATATTTACGAAAAATCTTAAGGCTTGGAGCGGAATTGTGCTCTGCTTCTGCTCCAGAGATTGGAGCACAAGTGCTCCAGAGATTGGAGCTCAAGTGCTCTAGAGATTGGAGCAATAGTGCTCCTTAAATTAAAGCAGAAGTGCTTTAAAAAGGGAACAAGTGCTCCAGAGACTGGAGCAGAATTGCTCGAAAAATTGGAGAAGAATTACTCCAAATATTGGAGCAGAACTGCTCCAGAAATTGGAGCAGAACTGCTCCAAAGATTGCAGCAGAACTTCTTCAAACTGGAGCAGATATGCTCCAAAGATTTGAGCAGATTTGCTCCAAAGATAAGACCAGAATTGCTCCAAAGATTGGAGCAGAATTGCTTCAAAGATTGGACCAGAATTGCTCCAAAGATTGGAGCAGAATTACTCCATAGATTGAAGCAGAACTGCTCCAAAGATTGGAGCAGAATTGCTCCAAAGATTGGAGCAGAATTTCTCCAAAGATTGGAGCAGAATTGCTCCAAAGATTGGAGCAGAATTGCTCCAGAGGTTGGAGCAGAATTGCTCCAAATATTGGAGCAGAATTGCTCCAGAGGTTGGAGCAGAATTGCTCCAAATATTGGAGCAGAATTGCTCCAAATATTGGAGCAGAATTGCTCCAAAGATTGGAGCAGAATTGCTCCAAAGAATGGAGCAGAACTGCTCCAGAGATTGAAGCAGAACTGCTCCAAAGTTTGTTGCAGAATCACTCCAAAGATTGGAGCAGAATTGCTCCAAAGATTGGAGCAGAATTGCTCCAAAAATAGGAACAGAATCGCTTCAAAGATTGTAGCAGGATTGTTTGCAAGATTGGAGCATAATTGCTGCAAAGATTGGAGCAGAATTGCTTCAAAGATTGGAGCAGAATTGCTTAAAAGATTGGAGCAGAAGTGCTCCAAAGATTGGAGCAGAATTTCTCCAACAATTGGAGCTGAATTGCTCCAAGATGGGAGCAGCATTGCTCAAAGAATGCAGCAAAATGGCTCCACAGATTGGAGCAGAATTGCTCCAAAGATTGGAGCAGAACTGCTCCAAAGATAGCAACAGAATTGCTCCAGTGATTGGAGCAGAATTGCTCCAAAAATTGGAGCGGAATTGCTACAAAATTGGAGCAGAATTGTGGCAATGGTTGGAGCAGAATTGTTCCAAAGATTGGAGCAGAATAGCTCCAACGATTGGATCAGAATTGCTTCAAAGATTGAAGCAGAATCGCTCCAATGATTGGAGCAGAACCGCTTCAAAGATTGTAGCAGAATTACTCGAAAGATTGAAAAAAAAAATGCTCGAAAGATTGAAGCAAAATTGCTCCAATGATTGATGCAGAATTTCTCCAAAGATTGGTGCAGAAATGCTCCAAAGACTCGAGCAGAAATGCTCCAGAGATTGGAGCAGAATTGCAGCAAAAATTGGAACAAAATGGCTCTAAAAACTGAAACAGAATTTCTCCAAAGATTGGAGCACAACTGCTTCAAAGATTGTAGTAGAACAACTCCAAAAAATTGCTCCAAAGATTGGAGCAGAATTGCTCCGAAGTTTGGAGCACAATTGCTCCAAAGATTGGAGCAGAATTGCTCCAAAGATTGGAGCAGAATTGCTTCAAAGATTGCAGCAGAATTGCTCCAAAGATTGCAGCAGAATTGCTCCAAAGATTGGAGCCGAATTGCTCCAAAGATTGGAGCAGAATTGCTCAAAAGATTGGAGCAGAATTGCTCCAAAGATTGGGGTAGAACTACTCCAAAGATTGAAGCAGAATTGCTCCAAAGATTGAAATAGAATTGCTCTAAAGATTGGAGCAGAATTGCTCCAACGATTAGAGCAGAATTGCTCTAAAGATTGGAGCAGAAATTTGCTCCAAAAATTGGAGCGAAATTGCTCCAAAGATTGGAGCAGAATAGCTCCAAATATGGAGCGGAATTACTCCAAAAATTGGAGCAGAATTGCTCCGAAAGATTGAAGCACAATTGCTCCAAAGATTGGAGCAGAATTGCTGCAAAGATTGGAACAGAATTGCTCCAAAGATTTGGTGCAGAATTGCTCCAAAGATTGCAGCAGAATTGCTCCAAAGATTGGAGCAGAAATGCTCCAAAGATTGAAGCAAAATTGCACCAAAGATTGGAGCAGAATTGCTCCAAAGACTGGAGCAGAATTGCTCCAAAGATTGGAGCAGAATTGCTCCAAAGATTGGAGCGAAATTGCTCCAAAAATTGAAGCAGAATTCCTCCAAAGATTGGAGCAGAATTGCTGCAAAGATTGGAACAGAATTGCTCCAAAGATTTGGTGCAGAATTGCTCCAAAGATTGCAGCAGAATTGCTCCAAAGATTGGAGCACAATTGCTCCAAAAATTGAAGCAGAATTCCTCCAAAGATTGGAGCAGAATTGCTGCAAAGATTGGAACAGAATTGCTCCAAAGATTTGGTGCAGAATTGCTCCAAAGATTGCAGCAGAATTGCTCCAAAGATTGGAGCAGAAATGCTCCAAAGATTGAAGCAAAATTGCACCAAAGATTGGAGCAGAATTGCTCCAAAGACTGGAGCAGAATTGCTCCAAAGATTGGAGCAGAATTGCTCCAAAGATTGGAGCGAAATTGCTCCAACGATTGAAGCGAAATTGCCTCAAAGATTGTAGCAGAAACTGCTTCAGAGTTTTGAACAGAAACTGCGAGAGTCTGAAGCAGAGTCTGAAGCAGAAAATACTTATTTCTGTTGACAAATGCACAAGCTGACCTTCAGAAACGCATATCTCTGAGAAACGTATTTTCATTCTCTCAGAATCTAGATAAAAGATCAGACAAATACTATGAAAATTAGGTTCCCATATACGAAATTAAGTGGAGCAACTAGTGGTAGTTAATCCAAATATGGACAACATAAATCCCTTCAGAATCGTTAAGCTACAAATTCTTCTGAAACCAAGAACAAATTACAGTGCGGAACAGTTCCAGAATATAATAATTACTGCAGAGGTTAATCATGGTAGAATGACTTCCAGATCTAGATATCAATACGGCAATATTGAAACCCTTCAGAAACGTCTGACATTCCAAACAAGATTCAAAACCGCACAACTGTTGACACACCAGCTATGAAAAACTATAGCGAAGAGCACTTCTAGTATTTGCCAATAGCAGTTAGGTTCGCACCAAGAAGTCCCTTAAGAAACGTTCATAAGCTACGAACTATCAAGTTATTAAAGCAATTATGACGCCCAGATCAGTCAGTGACTCGAATCATGGAGGAGAGTATTCCTTAAGGATGGTCAGAGCTAACCCTTCAGAAATACATTTAATTTAATCAAGCATTTAATAAACCGAATCTTCCTTTCGAATGATAGTAAGAACAACAAAATTAAAATAAGATGATGAAAGCGAACTGAAAACCACCAAACCGAATCAATTCCTGGCAACTTCCAATCCTTCAGAAACGTCTAATGGAAAATGGCACAAAGCTGCAGTTACCAATCCAGCTCTTCAAGTGGACTTTATCCATGTTCTCATGATACACCCTCAAATCGCTTCCATATGATGATGTATCTCTAGTTTATATTATGATGATCATTCCAACAAATGCCCTTCAGAAATGTGATTGGTTTTTCTTAAAGAACCCAGTTGAAAGTAGTAACTAATTTTATCTGTTTTGAAGCGTCATACAAAAGCTTTTGTGAGTAGTTAATTGATTTCGTAGTTCGTAGTTCATCCGAAATTCATTGGTTTTTTTTTCAGCAAATGCCCTTCAGAAAGAGAGATGGTCAATACTAAATGCCATAGAAAGGATTATTTCTCATAGCTTATTCAAACTATAAAATCTGCCGTGATGGTACCCATTCGAAATCACTGTGAAGAACAAAGATTGCCATTCAAAAACGTATTTTTGTACTCCCAAGGCTTCAGAAACGTTTGCATAGTGTGTAAGGCCAAATTACATTAGTTCCATATCAAGTCTTAGCAATTGGCAATGCGTCGAAATCACCGAATGGAAAACGCCACAACTGGGATTCTGTCACGCATTTTGTAAAAGTCTCATGAAAAGGAAACACAGTAAGTCGAATTGAGCCTGGATGTTCTCTAACCCTTCAGAAACGTATTTTTTTTGTTGATGGTGGTTTTTGAAATACCGATCGACTGAAACCGCTTTTTAATCGCCATGTCAGACATTATTGCATCGCAAAACCACATCTGTTCAAAAGTACACTAAATTTTCAATCAGAAATGTATTTTTTGAGGAATGATTCCTTCAGAAACTTTTTCCGAGAGCAAGAAACTTACTTCTTCAGTGTGAATCTGAAACGGAAAAATGACAGTCGATTGAATTGAATTTCTTGAAACAACAACAAGGTCTTCCATAACGTCAAAACAAGTCATGGACAAACTGCTCGAATTATCTTGCTTGTTCTACTGTGGCCTCCAAATCGAACGACGCTTCAGAAACTTCATTGTCGCGGTCAAATGGAAAGTATTGTTTCAGAAACGCATTGTTCATCAAGTAGTCCTTTTAAAACAGTTATTCACTAGCTTGTATGAATCTGCCATTCAACCGTAATCGTAATTGTTAAACAAATCTATCTGAATCAAATCTCGACTTCTTCGTGCCCTTCGGAAACGTCCCTCAAGCCACCGCGTCTGACGCAAAACGCCGCAACCGTTTAGTCACCGCGTTTGTGACAATCGCGTTCCATTCGCGTCACACAAGCAGCCTGCTTCCTTCTCTTGATCCGCTCCCAGCCCCTCATAAAAACGTGCCCCCAAACTGCTCGAATATCCCTCAAACAGCTATGCAAGACATGAAGCCATTTGCGAAAAAATCACACTCTTTCACCGACGACGGACGGAGTCTTTCGGCTGCGACGTCCCATACCTGTCTGTCTCTGTGCCGGAGAGCATGGGCATGGGGGTAAATAAAAACAACTTTTGGGTCAGGGTTGACGACATGTCGTCGTACATGAACGAACGAACCAGTACCAGTACCGAAGCACAGCAGCGCCAAACATGTATGGTAAGAGAGGTGCAAAGCAAAGCCAGCAATGAATCGACAACAACCATGCTTCAACTAAAGGCGACGACGGTGGTGCACTTGACACTCAACAAAGAACGCCGCATACATTTCCAGCGTGAGCGTGATAACGAAATTACGACTACGACGACAACGACGATCACAACAACCGGGGGACTGGTCCGTCAAGCGGTTCGATCGAGTTTACGATTTTTATGTGCGAATGTGTTCTGTTGCCTATAGATCGATCTCTGCGCAGAGATCCTTCGGAAGTGTCGTGCGAGATGGCGACGCGCGAAGAGGGAGACAGCAGTAGGCGGTGATCGCCTGCAAAATACCGGTTCGATCGCAGCGCGATCGCGGCAAAGCCTCGGAATCTAGGTCAAGTTTGAAGTAGCAGCGGAACGACAACTACTCCTACACCGGGAGGCTGCGATGCTGCGGTGCGGTGATCTAGGTGGCGATCGTGCGACAGATCAATGTCGACCCCGCGCAAGAAACGTGCAGGGTCAGCAGCAGCGATGGCTGCAAATTTGGCACCTCCATCATGCGCGATCGACGAACGATCGACGCTCCACTCGGTCCGAAATCGATTGATCAGCACCTTGTTCATGAAACGCACACCTTTGGGTTCGCAATGTACTCGTCGCACACCTGCCTGGTATTAGCATGCAAAATGCGTCCCAGAGTCGCGGTGTTGAATTTCGTGATCGCAGGCAGAAAAAAAAGGCAAAAGCAAAGCACTGCCAAGGTGAGCTTTGCGCGACCGACCGACTGTTGACTCTACAAAGCAAGTGCTCAACTCGCGGGGATCGTGATCGTTGGTTATGACTGTTCTCCTAGGGCTGGACGAGTTTAACACAAACACTTGTCGTCGCCGCCGCCATCGCCGTGTCGCATTGAGAGACACCACCGATGATGATCATGACGATGATGACAACAAACGACGGCGACGTGCGATAAAAATGGTAACGGTAAACCACAACCACGATCGCCGCACACGACTCGACGGCGTCAAATTAGCACATCGCCGCTGAAACTGTTGCGAAGCTCTCACAGGGCGATGCCCAAATGCGTTTTAGACTTCCGGTGGGTGTTCAATTACCGAAAATTGTCGCGACTTCCACTGGAAAAGGCGAAATTTGAACTCCCTTGTTCCATTCGAGCAGTTTATATCCGGTTCTGAATGGATTTCGCGATCGCAACCACCCCAGCGCGTCGCGCGGCATCGAAAAACATACTTAAACCAACTGCTCGAAAACTGCTCGAATGTCGGTTTTCACCGCCCAACGTGCGGAAATCGCTTCACCTCACGCGCGGTACCCGACGCACACTCCAACCGAAGCCCATTTGCAATCAAAATGATGACGCAGCGTCAGAATTTTGCTGTTTTATTCAAACTTTTGTCGTTTGCGCTGAGGCAAACACGATCACCGCGCCACAACTGAACAGCCTATCAATGCAAATCGAATTCTCGTTCGTCCCCGTCTGACCGTCCGTTTCGGATTACCATGAAATGTGACGGGAAATTGGCGGCGACGATCGGTTTGGATCGTATCCCGCTCCTGTGTCAGCACATTACTCTGCAAGTCTGATCCCGATCTGATGGACAAGGAATTTACTATGGTCGCTGGTGCAAGTTGCATAATACCGAGACTTCGTGGGGAAATTCCACATCGTTCGATGTGGAACTTCTCCGAAAACTCTAGGCGCACAGTGGGACCATTCTGAAAAAAGACGATCAAAACCTCAAAAAACCATTAAATGACATTTTAGCATGTAGGTGTCTTTGGAAGATATGTTCAGAAAAATCTTCTCTATTTTTGTGCATATTCACTGTATGGTAAAACTGTGAGGTGAACCCGAGCAAAAAATTATTTTTTCAAAATATTGTTTTAGAGGGTAGATGTCTTCAGCAAAGTTGTAGAACATGTAATTTCAAGTAACTTTGCTGAAGACACTATATAGCTTGGACTTCATTTTTGGGGAGAAAATGTGAGAGTTTTAAAACAAAAACTCAATATCAGTTTTTTTTCACTTTTCCATGATTATATCGTAAAATTTTAACGTGATATGTTCTACAAGTTTGTAGGTACTACTAAAATACACTATCTTGCCAAAGACACCAACCCTGTAAAATTGACAATTGCTCCAGTAAACCAATTTTTTTGAAAATTTTTCACTTTTTTCACTATTGAATATTTTTTGAATAGGCACTTTTTGGCAGCCGTGCTTTCAAAATTTCAATGCTTTATTATGTCCAGAATAGACCAAAAGTGACTTAACAATCGGGTCTGATAAGGCACTTTGATTTCTGATGCTATTTTAATAGTCATTTTTCAAAGAAAATATTCGTAAATTTCATACAAATCATTCAATACAAACTGAGAACTCACGAAAACTTTTCGACATTATTACTAGTTAATCCAAATAGTATTCTGGTTGAAATAGTCTACATTTCTTACACTGTGGTTGACTTTACATTCAATACTCGAAAAAAAATATCGCTTATTAAATGTTTAGATGAATTTTTAACACCCATAAAAAACCGTGTTTTTCATCTATTTTTTAATTGCGATTTTCTTTGTTTATGTTAAAATACATGCATTAATCAATCAACAAAAGTAACGATAACATTTTTTTCCTTTGCTATGTTAACATTACAATTTCGGTTAAAAAAAAATAAAAAGGCGAAAATATAATGAACGCCTCTAAAAGTTGTGTGTTAAAAATTAAAAATAAAATAAAACGAGTGAAACATTGTTAATTCAGATTGAAATAACCTGTATCTGTTAGAGATATTCTAGGTTGTAAATCTTTCGTCATGATGAAAATTCTTTATATTCTATTGAAACTGGTTATGCTGTTTGATACTCTTTAAAATTTTTTTTTTCAGTTTTCAAGAACTGCGTCCGTTAGGTCGATTCTTGTCCTTGGTGTTCAAAATTCCTTCGTCGTAGACATGTTACCTTGGTTCATCCCTTGACAACTCCGCATCAAGACCACGGATTATGGATACTTTTCCAGATGAGCCATTAGTTTTAAGTTTATATTATAACGATTTTTTGAAAAGATAAAGAGGTTTTGTGCCTTTTTGAGAATAATTTCGTAGTTGAGGAAATCACTCAAAGGGGCTTTTCCCTCTTTAAAAATGTTGAGTTAAAAATGAAAAACACTAACAATTGAAATAGCCTGCATTTATTTAACTTGTTTTTCTTACTCAGAATTACTACTCGGATGAACTAAAAATAATATCGAAAAGTTGTATGAGATTTGGGAATATTTTCTTTGAAAATGACTATTAAAATACCATCAGATATCAAAGTGCCTTATCAGACCCGATTGTTAAGTCAATTTTGGTCTATCCTGGACAAAATGAAGCATTGAAATTTTGACAGCATGGCTGCCAAAAAGTGCCTATTCATAAAATATTCAATAGTGAAAATAGTGAAAAAATTTCAAAAAAGTTGGTTTACTGGAGCAATTATCAATTTTACAGGGTTGGTGTCTTTGACAAGATAGTGTATTTTAGTAGTACCTACAAACTTGTAGAACATATCACGTTAAAATTTTACGATATAATCATGGAAAATTGAAAAAACTGATTTTGAGGTTGTGTTTTAAAACTTTCATATTTTCTCCCCAAAAATGAAGTCCAAGCTATATGGCGTCTTCAGCAAAGTTACTTGAAATTACATGTTCTACAACTTTGCTGAAGACATGTACCCTCTAAAAAAATATTTTGAAAAAATAATTTTTTGCTCGGGTTCACCTTACAGTTTTATCATACAGTGAACATGCACACAAATAGAAATGATTTTTCTGAACATATCTTCCAAAGACACCTATATGCTAAAATGTCATCTAATGGCTCTTAGAGGTTTTGATCGTCTTTTTTCAGAATGGTCCCACTGTGAGGCGGTGTCCTCTCGACAATTTGGAGGACACCATCCCACGTGTATTCAAATTCGTTCTCGAATCGAAACGCAGTTTCATAACATTAGAACAGATTCAAGAATCCCAAAGTGGTGATGACACAGGCAGAGGAACCCGAATTCTAACTGTTCTTTCGATTTAGCACCTCGGTGCGACAAATCTCAACAAAGCTCCGCAGAAGAAAAGCGAACGTACCCACGTTTACAGAATTCGAAGCACGAAGGCACGCACAGAGCGAGAGCTCAAACAAACATATGAATAATTGAAACGACGACGCGGCTGTTGTTTGTACTTCCCCCCTGTACTGCTCTTCGTCGTGACTCTTCGACTGTTCAGCCAAGTCCAGCTGAGCTGGTTGGTGGGATGCCGAGAGGTGCATGAGTTCAAGCGGGCATCATCTGCCTGCCACACAATCTCGGATGCGCGATCTTGCGAGGTTGCGAGAAGTGTAGAAGGTAAAGCAGCAGCAGCAGCAGCAGTGGCCTAGTTGCATTGGAAATTGGACGAGATTGAATGTGATGCGCCACCACCCGGTGCCGGTTACAGGGACTAGCTAGGGCCGACTGTTCTGGGTGTTTCCAATTGAGAAAAGAGGTTAAATTTGATTTATTGAAAAAGTTGGATGAAAGTTCGAGCACTTTTGGTTTCATTCGGGTAGGTGAATTGGTTAGAAGCGACTAAAGTTAGATTTTCGAGTCTTTTTAAGAATGCCTTTCAAAAGGTATGTAATATATAGAACATATAAGAAAAGTTTCAAAAAATCTTGTAAGAAGCGCAATTCTAGGAAAATCTTCGAGCTCTTTTGCTCGAAATTCTTTTGAATCTTTTATTTTTGAAAACTCAGAAGCAGTGATTGACAGCCTTGTCAAATTGATAACACTTCTACATATAAATGTTTAACATGCAAACATGCAAAAATTGCAATTTGAGGCGAAATACACCACTCTATCTAACACTTGCTCAAATTTCGAGCAGCTTAGTTTAACTAATTGGATTGAAAATGATTTCTGAAATTCAAAAGAGACTGCAAACTTCTGGTTTAGCAACATTTGTTTGATTTGCTGAATTTTCGAACATTCTTCAGCTTTCGAAACATTTTTCAACGAGTATTCGTAAAAAAAACAACTTTCAAATTTGAGCAGTTCGACTTGATTTCTTTAAACATCAATGGTATTGAAGAATGTCGAATGAATTCTTATTGAAAACGCTCTTTGCTCAATCAAATGTTTGAAGATTTGCTGAATATTTGGGCAATCTCTACTTGTTGTTCCAACTGTCCAGATAACTGATCGAATTGCGAATACAAAATTGAACGTAGAATAAGCACTGTAGGATTCAGAAAGATTTCCTCTTGTCGAAAATTGAACAGCTCTTTGTTCAGCAAGATTTTTCAGCTATTTGCTCAAATTTCGAGCATGTTCTAACGTTCGAAACATATTTAAACGTATCATTTTTGGAAAAAAAAATCGAGCAGTTTGAGCAATTGATTCTGATTTCGATGGCACCATGCTCTAAAAGCTGATCACAGATTAGCTCAACTTTCGAGCAGCCTCAATATGTTTTTCACACTTTACTATCAAATTTTACCAAATGTCGATGCTGTTCGAATTAGCTAGACTAACTAACTAGATTGAGACGAATTGTACGATAAACTACCTAAATTGAAATTGGGGTTTGCCTTGGAGGATTCGTCGTGATCGTTTTTCTCGTTTGCTGTAAATAGAAATGAGCTTCAACAAACTTTAATGAAGATACCGATATGATAGATCTGCATTTGAGCAGGATTTTCAACGGTTTGCTCAATTTTCGAGCAGTCACACGAAATATGCCTCCCAAGCATTTTGAAACCCTTCTTCTTTCTGGCGTAATGTTTCAACTGGGACGATGTGTTGATGCTCTTTATTGTACAAAAACCAATTGCTCATATTTCGAGCAATTTGAGAATAATCGGAACTATTCGAGACAGCTTCAATGTTGCTAAACTGCTAGAGAAGGCAGTCTCATTTACAACTTCAGCCATTTTTGTCTCCTAATTCAGAATCAGTAGATCAGGCCACATGTCGATTTATATTCTGCCTAAATTTCGAGGAGTTTGCTGGATGAGCTTTAGAAAAAATCTCATCTAGAAACATTGAGTCAAGTCTTACTGAGATAAGATTCTGAGCTTTAGTGGAATATTCGGACGAGACACTCCTAAAAAGTTTTCGCCCAAGACAATTTAAACGGTATTGCTCTCGAATTTCGAGTAGTTTGATTCAATTCAACATTTTTTAAATTGTTTGAATGCCACTTCAAGAAAAAAAAAACTCTTATTCAAAACAATGGAATAATCACCAACTTTAGTGAGGCAACTTTCGAGCAGTTTGATTCCCAATTCTCGAAATGAAATGAGTTCCAACGTGAATCACCAAAGACTTGCTGAATCACCTGCGAATCTGACAAGACATCTTTAAGAATTTGCTTGATTTTCGAGCATTTGAATGTTAAAGAGGGACAAGCTACAGTTAGGAAATGTCATCATTTATTAGGCATTTAGTCTGCGGCACAGATAGAAAGGGACAACGATGAATTTCAGCACCCCCATTTCTGTTATTCTAATGTTACGAATAATATAAATGAGACTGCGAGATGAATTTTCAAGCAACAAAGTAAGGTGAATCGAACTGTGGACCGGGTTGAACAGTTCAAATGCCCAATAGTCGAGCAGTTAATTGAACTCTACTGAACCACCAAAATAGAACCAAGCTTGATCACAATTCAGATTAGCTTTTTCAATCGTGCTTACACCGAAGTTGATCGTTTGCTCAAAATTCGAGCACTGTCAGCAGTTCGTCATGACTTACCGCCAGTGCAGTGGTTTTCCCAGGAAGTTTTATACTTGATAGTTCGCTAAACTGCCCAGAAATCGCTTGAGTTCTATTGGAGGGATACGGAAGGGTGATCAAAGTATCCTCAGAAAGATTGGCGATCGATTTTAGTGAAAAGATTTCCGGATGAATGCTGTCAGTGCTTATCGTATTCGATCAGCTGTTCGAGCTTTGATATACAGAAAGAAAATAGAGAAGCAAAAACTCAGAAAATCGGTTTTTCGAAATTGCTCTTATGGTTATAAGCTAAATTTTCTGGCAGTTTGATATTTCATGAATGTTTTTCCAGAGAAAAAGTGCAGATTTCGTCTAAACTGTTGCATAGTATTCGCGAAGCTGCTCGAATTTGAATAAACAGGCAAAATAAAGCGTTTTTAAATCAATAATACAGTTAGAGTATTCAAGCTGAAAATTGGAAGAACATTTAAAGGCAAAAACACGGGAAATTTGTTTTTGGAAATTGCCCAATTTCCGAGCAGTTTGATTTCTCAAGAATGTTTCGCTGAGAAAAAGTGTTGACTTTATTCTGAGCCTGTTTAAACCAAACGGGAAATTGAGGCATTACGTTGCCCAGATGATCGTTTGTCCAACATTCGAGTAGTGCAATTTGGTGCAAATATTGAGTGAAGATGTTTAACTCGATGCCATTGCGGTCCGACAATTCTACGATTTTTGTTCAAATCAAAGCAATTTTAGAAGTATTTTCAAAGAAGATAGACAAGTAAATCGACTTGTCAAACTGGTCGAACTATTTAAAAGCCCAAAGTCGAGCAGTTACCTAATTGTTGATGGAACACCAAAAAGTACCAATCTTGGAAGGGCGGTTTCCTAAACGTGTCTGATTGGAATGGGCCTTGCAACTGATCGTTTGCTTAAAAATCGAGCAATGTCATTTGTCTTGACTTACCTTCAGTGATAGCCTCTAAAAAGATTTCGTTCTGACTGGCTTTCTAACTCTCTAAATATTGCTAGATTTTCTTTGTTGAGTTACAAAATGCAGATCAAAGTGCCTGTTACTGTTTCACGAGTAAGATTCCCAGAAAAGTCTTAAGAATGTGTTGTCCAAATTTCGAGCAGCATGGAATACGATCTTCAGTTTGGGTAACTTTTCCATTGATTCGAATGGAATAATACAGGACCTATTTTTATTCTCTTTAAATTGTTGCTTAGTATTCGAGCAGCTGCTCGAATGTTGATATACACAATCAATAATATAGTTGGAACATTCCAGATGAAAGTTAAGAGTTTTAAGAGGCGAAAACTAAGGAAATTCGATTTTCGAAATAGCTTACAAGATTACATGCCAAATTTTCGAGCAGTTTAAAGAGAGAAAATGGAGAAAAAGTGGTAACTTCGCCTAAAGTCTAAAATATAACAGGAATTGAATATGTTAGACGGCCCAGATGATCGTTTGTCCAAAATTCAAGTATTGTCATTTGTTGCTAGAACAGAGCTGGAGCAAAGCCAAAGCAAAGTCAAAATAGGAGTCAGATCATAGCCAGAGCACAACCAGAGCAGAGCCAGATCACAGCTAGCGAAGAACCAGAGTAGAGACAAACCAGAGCTTGAGTAGAACTAAAGCAGAGTCAAATTAAAGCCAGATCATAGCCTAAGCAGAGTTAGATCAGCGCCAGAGCAAAGCCAAAACAGTCAAATTAGAGCCAAAACAGATTCCTAGAAGAGCCAGAGAAGAGATAGTTAGGTGATGGAAAGAATTGGTTAGAAGTCTGCTGCATTCATTACTAATCAAACTTAGTAATATCATCCAAATTCAAAATTGAGCCTTCAGTAGAGTTGAAACGTAAGCAATGTGATGAGAACGGTGATCAGAGTCTCGTCATGAGACACTCGTTGTTAAGCTGGGACATCCGTATAATAGAAACATGTATGTAGCAAAAACAACTTCGATGGAATGAAAACCTTACGATGAAATTGCATAGGAATCCTGTATTCTGAAGATTTTTTTTTTTTTGAAAAAAAAACAGTTATTCTAGGTCGGACAGTCGAAATAGTGTTTAAAATACTTTTCCGTACAACGATTCAGGACACCCAATTTGATCATTTTGTTACGAATAAAACGGTATTCACTGATGAATTGCCGGATATAAATCTGTTTCTAATTGAGAGATAGTATTCTATCCAAAAGTCCAGAGAGGTATGTCCTGAAATGTGTTAATTTGTGTCCATACAGTAATGATGGAACAATCGCCAAACTTATTTCCCTTACATGAGACACCCACAAGAGAAAGTAAATGTCTGAAAGAGGTTTTGGATTGGTACAATACGCTTTTTTGTATAAAGCTTCCTGACAAAGTTTTAGAAAATTTAAGAGAGTATAGTGAGCCAATCGAAGGAGGGACAACCGAGATAGCGTAGACTATGCATTTCCTGTAAAGATTTGGGACACCCGAGTTGATAATTGTAACATCTAGAGAGTCACTCTATCGTCTACATTAAGATGCCTTATCTTGAATTATGTGACATTAATCGTTCTATCTGTTCTAACGTATTATGTCCATCCATTATGTAATCGGTAGTGGGACGCTTGTAAGCAAAGCCTTATGCTGAAAACTGCTATTCCATAGCGCTTTTGAGAAGACATCTGAGCGACAGTAACCACAACAGTTAAGTCGATTTTTTTTTTGTTTCAGTTGAACGGTATGTGACAGTATGCACAGTGAGACGCTCGCCAGACAAATGACGGTCGGATGGGACACTTGTACAATGAGAAAATCTTGTAAAAGGGCTTTCGTTAAGCGTGACTTTCTACGCTTTGATGAAGTTTCATAGTTCGTTAAAGTGTTGACTTGGAACACTCGAACTCGACTACTGTCCCATTGTTCTATGCAGAAGGCGATTATCACTGACCAACATCGGACAAGTTTAATTGAAAGTTCTTGAAATTTAACAAGAATCACGTCAGCGTTGAAAAAACGAAATTCAATCATGAAGATGTGATGGGACGCCCGTAACCATGAATGTCTGTCTATGACGGTTAAACAAATTCGGAGGCGTAGTGTAGTGGGACGCCCGTATATAACTAGAACTTTAATTAGCTGGGCCATGCATTGATGGTGTTTTGAGTGATCTATAATGGCAGTGGGACGCTCGCAAAACTTTGGAACATATTTTCAAAACAAAATCGGTTCGGCAAACTTCAGATGTCTTTTGTTAGTTAGTTTTTTTTTTTAGTTCTGAGCAAGTGTTAACCTGGGAACCTTAGAATCTAACGCCATTACTAGCAACATTGCAAAACCAAAAAACCTTTTGCACGGAAACTCATGAAACATTCCAAGATGCTGATGTTCACGCCCTAAACTATCCAGGAGAGCCAAAACTTCAGGTATTCTAAATCGCAATCCTTAGGAGATTCTCGGTTTTATCGGACGAGTCTTGGTGGATTCTTTGGCGAATCTTCAGATGATTCTCAGAGGACGTATCTCGAAAGGGTTCTCGAATCTATCTCAAGAGGCTCCTCGGAGGATTCTGGGGCGAATCCAGAGATGATTCTCTGTAGAATTCTGAGAGGATTCTTGAACGAATCCTACTAGAAGTCGTTGGCTAATCCCGAGACTTGGGCCGCGTGTTTATGTATTTAACCAGAAAAGGGGCCTTCGGATAAGTTCAGAGGTACCTCAGGTTGATCCCAAGAGCGTTTTCAAGCCTATACCAAGAGGACCCTCAGGCCAGTCCTGATAGGATTAGGATAGGATAAGGATTCTTGAGCGAATCCCAATACAAGTCTCTGGCCAATCGCGACAGGGGACTCCTTGGGACAATTTCAAGGGGATCTTCAGACTATCCTCGTGAGGTTTTCCAGGCCTATCCCGAGAGAACTCTGTGGCGAATCCAGAGAGAATTAGGAGTGGGATTTTCAGGCGAATGCAAAGGCAAGTCATTCATCAATCCCGAGAGGGTTCTTGAGTCCATCTCGAAAGGGTTCTCGGGTCAACTCTGCGTAGATTCTGGGGCCAATCTCGTATGCTTGACGGGCGAATCTGAAGACAAGTCTCCGATCAATCCCAAAAGTATTCTTCCTTGGGCCAATGACAAGAGGACCTCCGGGTTATTAATGAGAGGATTCTAGTCATAATCCCAAGAGGATAGTCGGAGGATTTTCAAGCCAAGCTCAAGAGGACTCTGGGGCCAATCTCGAGGTGACTCTCGGGCGAGTATTGAGACAAGCCTCTGGCCAATCCCGATAGGGTTCTTGGGACAATCTCAAGAAGACTCTCGGGCTACTCATGAGAGCCAACTCTGAGATAATTGTCAAGCCTATTCCGAGAGGGTTCTTGTTGCAATCCCAAGAGAATCATCGGGCTAATCCAGAGAGAACGCATAAGTCTAGCCGGAGAGGACTCTTGGGCCAATCCCAAGAGGGTTCTTGGGCTAATTCCAAGGGTAAGGATTTTCGGGCCATTCCTGAAATAATCGTCAAGCCATCCTGAGAGGGTTCATGAGTCAATCTTGAAATGATTCACTGAAGGATCCTCAGGAGCCAATCCTGAGCTAATTGTCACACAATTTCAAGATGATCCTCGTGCCAATTTGGAAAGGATTCTGGACCAACCTCAAAGTGAATCTTTGGCGAATCCCAAGAGAACCCTTGTCCTATTCAGGAGAATATTTTCGAGACAACTCTTATTATGGTTGTTGGGCGAATTCTGAGAGGGTTTTTGAGACAAGCCCAACAGAATCCTGCTGAAGGGCATTCAGCAAAACTACCTAATGAGTAGCATTGCGAACTTCTGAACTGAATTCAGCAACAATCTCCGAGGAGAGAAGCCTGAAATACACTGGTGGGAATTCATCAGGAATACCGCAAAAAAAAATCGTGAGTAGAACGCTGAATAGAATTCAGGGAAATAATCTTTGATTGGAAACGACGAGATAAGTATAAAACCATGGTGAGGTCTTTGAACAAAGCTCAGCCAAATTGTTTACTAAAATAAAGTTTAAGTACCTATAATTCAGTAAAAAATGCCACCTAACTGGTAAAAGAAATCACAGAAAATGATTGAGCTTAGAAGATCAAACGAAGCTGCTGAACAGCAAACAAAACAGCAAAACTATTGATCAAAACGGAGCAAAATTGTGATCAAACGAAGCACTTATAAATAGATAAAAAACGCTGAATTTACAGCCAAAATTTTAAGAGGAAAAAATTGATCAACGATAAGCGTTGAAAACTTGCAAACGGAATTCAACCAACATAAACAGCATTCAGCAAACAGCTGAAAGAAGTTCTTTATCAGATTTCATCGAACACTTTCTTTAGGCAAAAAGAAAAATGAACATAATTTGAGAAAACAGAAATGCAAATCAACGCTGGACGCTATTCAGCGTGCTGAAGTAGTATGCTGAATCACGATTGAAAGTTGTTGATGATCAGTTGAATATGCTGAACGATTAAAAAACTTTGCTAAAACCTTTAGCTCGATAACACCAACCAATCCAGAATTGTTTGAGCTAAAGTGATTCTCCGATACCAGAATTCAGCAAAAATGCTGTAAATGCTGAATCGAGTTTAGCGCAACTTTTCAAAGCCATGCTGAGGTCGCTGAATCGTATTCAGACAAAATGTTTTAGGTATAATTCAGCCAAAAAATTGACATTGATTGAGCTAGGATTGTGGGCAGATAAAACTGCTGAATAGCATACAGCAAAATTGAAATTTGTGACAGGAGAACATAAAATAATTATGCGAGATGCTGAATAGTATTCAGCAACACGTCTGGTGGCAGAAAGCAACGCCAAAATTAAATTCGCAGATTTTTCTATCAGGACGCTCTAAATAGAATACAGACTAACTTTTGCTTAAAATTTTGAGCCTTTACAACTTTCTAATTCAGTATCCAATTCAGCAAAAATCTTTGTGTTGTATAAGGATGAATGATCGAACTTTGAGAGAACTGAATTGCAAAACTACACTGATTTTTTTGCTAAATTTGACCAAACTGATAAGGCCATTTACTGAAGTTTTGGCAAAATTTGCTGAATCTCAGCCAAACGTTATCAAACATAATCAAGAACTTACAGAACAAATCAGCATACTGGGCAAATAAATTTGAGCTAAAATGATGTTTTGTCCACAGAATTCAGCAAAAATGTTAATAAGAAGGTAAAAGTAAGAGCGCTGAATAGAATTCAGCAACATATTTTAACTGAAAAAACTTATTGAGCTAAGTTTTTGGATGATGAAACTGTTGAAAAGAATTTAGCAAAATTCCTTATCTTATCATTGTAAATTTCATCACGCAATTCAATTCAGCAAAAATGTTCATTGGGGATGTGGAAGAATTGACAAAACCGGGAAAAAAGAAAGTCCACATCATCAGTAAATTCTATTCAGCTCGCCGAAATTTTCATCTCGGTAAAACATCAAAAATTGTTTGAGTCAAAATGGGGTTTCGTTCGCAGAATTCAGCAAACATTCTGATCAAAATTTAATAGTAAATGCTGAATTGTTGAGTTCAGCGAAACTTAATGAAGTGGCTGAACTTAACTCTGCCACATTTTTTCACTGAATTGAAGTGCAGCTTCAATTAGCACAATTCAGCAAAAAATGACGAATAATCACGCTGAAATTATTTGCGCTAAGATTTTGGATACTGAAACTGCTGAATAGCATTCAGCAAAATTCTTTATCGAATTGTTGAAAACTTCTTTGAAGGAATTCAACAAAAAACCGTGAAAAATGACGAAAAATGGACAAAATTTGGTAAATTGAAAGTGTATATCAACACTGAACTAATTCAGCAAAATAATCTCGAATGCTGACAGCGCTGAAAAGGCTTCCTCACAAACATTTTTAAACTGTTCGAAAGTATAATAACTGAAAAAATCAGCATTCGGATAACACTCACAACAAGAACAACGGCTAAATTTGACCAAGCGGACGCAATTTGCTGAAGTTATGGCTAAACTTGCTGAATCTTAGCAAAGCGCTGTTGCTGGCCACTACTGACCAGTAGAACAGGCTGAAATGATCAACAAATCGTTTTGCGGAAACTTTTTGCTCGATAAAAGTCCACTAAATTTATTTGTGCTAAAATGTTTTTTGTCAGCAGAATTCAGCAAAAATGCTGATCAGAAAGTAAAACTGAATACTGAATGCGAGTTCAGCAAAACTATTCTTAGTCCTGGTGAACTGAATTCAGCCATTCTTTTTACTAAAATGGAGTGAAGTTTCATAAGTAAAATTCAGCAAAAATGCCGGCAAACCGAAGACAGAAATCACTGAAATTGGTTGAGCTAAAATCCGGGATGCTGAAACTGCAGAACAGCTATCAGCAAAACATTGGTATCGAATCATTAAAAACTTCTTTACAAGAATTCAGCAAAAATTAGTGTGAATGATGAACCAAATTTAGGAAAATTATAATGTACAAATTTTGCTGAATTTTGAAGAACAGGTGCAATTTGCTAAAGGTCTGCTCAGAGTAACTAGCTGAGTCTCAGTAAAACATTTTTTATGACATGTAGAACAGATACTTTTAGCTAAATTTATATTAGCAAAAATTAGTTTTCGTCAGCAGAATTCAGCAAAATTGCTGTCAAAAAGCAAAGGAAAATTCTTTATATCGATTTTAGCAACTTTTTTCAGCTAATTCATAGATAATAATGTACAGTATTCAGCGTACCTGAATTACTGAAAAAAGATTTAAAATATGACGGACACACCAAAAATCGATTGAGGGTTTCAGCAAAATTTTACTAAATTTCGCTTAGCTGAAGGATTCAGCTAAAATTTTGCTCAAATTCAGCAAAATTTGTTGATTTGTTCAGTAAACTCTGCTGATCACCAGTAACGTTTTGCTGAAATTCAGCAAACTTTGCTGAAAGTTCAGCAAAAATATTTGCTGGATCCGTCAGCTCGGCAAAATTCAGCAAAATATTGCTGAAAGCGTTTAGTGTGCAGTCACAACAAGACTACAGATATCAAACGCTTCCAGCAAAAATTTGCTGAATTTTGCCGAAGTGAACGGTACAGGAAAATCTTATGCTAAACATCCGGCAAAATTTGCTGAATTCCAGCAAAACATTGCTGATGATCAGCAGTTTCCTGAAATTCAGCAAATTATTAGCTGAAGCTCAGCAAAAAGTTATTGGTAATCGGCACAACTTGGTGAACGGCTTAGCAAATTGTTTTGCTTACACTTTCAGCTCAGCAAAATACATTAAAGTCATGATGAGCAAAAAAAAAACAAGTTGCTGTGTTGCGGAATATGAATATTGAAGCATTGCCAGATTGCTGAATGTCAGATTTAAGCAAAACAACATGTTGAATCTTATTGAGCAAATTCTCAAAGAATTTCAGCAAAAATTCCCACCCCTCAAAACTGCTGACCAACAATTCAGCAGCATTCAGCACTCTCCCATTCTCAACTCACCTGCGCCCTCTTTGTTATCCTTCTTGCGGGAAACGAGCGACAGCGGTTCGCTCCCGAATCCGCCCCCATCGCCAAAGTTGGCATTTTTCTGCGATTCCAGCAGCCGCAACTGCTCCTGGTGGATCCGATGCTTAATCAAACTGATCTTCGGCATGGTTGCGCTGGCTGATGATGTCCGGCTTCCGGGTTACTATGATCAACAAATTTTTTTTTGGTTCTCTCACTCTCTGTTTGTAAACTTCACTCTATCTACGATATTCTCGCTTATCGCTTACACCTGTCACTAGCAGACACTGTTAGCTGTCACTTGTCATAATCACAAATCGCGCACAAATTCTTCGCTTTCGCGCATTCGCTTTTCTTTATTCTTGCGGTTGTTGGTGTTTCCAATTCGATCGCAGCAATCCACACAAAATTCATCCATCAAAGCACACTTGTTTCTGACTTTTTTCTTCCATACGGTTTCAGTAAAGGCCTTCTTTGATGTAACTTTTCTTTATCCTCGCTTCTTCACACACTTTATCCACACTGTTGTTAATATTTATCATCTAGTAGTATAGTAATCGTCGGGGGAGAGATCTAGTCAGCGCTGGTTGCTGGTTGTCACTTAACTTCTTTATAACACACGATGATGCAGCTTAAGCCTAATATCTTAGAAAATATTGCACTTTGAGTAGTATTTCTTGGGAATTTTGCGGCGCTTGCGAAAGGCCATAATCTTATTCACATGGTTTCCTTGGATCGAAACCCTCCTTCACTTTTGCTCCGTTTGTTGGGAGGGAACTTTAATCCAGTAGGCACATTCCGCGTTCAGGTTAATCCAGAAAACCGAAGAAAAAACTGCACACCGTATCGCAGTGTGTTGTTTGCACTTGAAACTCCCGGAAGTAACTGTTCCTGGCTTCTGCTGCTGTGGGGCCGGAACTGGTCCGGCTTTCTTCTTCTTCTTCTTCTAGATTCTCCCGGGCACGGCGCGGATCGGGCAGGTTAAGCCCCTTTCTTCACACCTTCAACTTTGTGGAAAGAGATCCAAGCACGCAGGCTGCCAAACACACCGGTTGCCATAGAGAAAAATCCCGCACGCAAAGAGAAAACGTTCGTTCTTGGCGGCGTTCTTTCACTTACTGTACACTGGCTGGCCTGACTGGTAAGCGGTTTGCTTGCTTGGTTTGCTGCCGTGTTCCGTTCCTCAGCAGTTCCCGATCGACACCCGATCACCGATCGTCGCCCGCCGCCCGTGAAAGAAAGAGAACCCGAAATGAATAAAAAATAAAACAGAATTACAGCTAGACGACGACCGACCGACGGACGAAAGCGCCCCGGGTGCGCGAACGGGACGGACGATAGAACTTTCACGGGCCAGAGCGAGACAGGTTGGGAACGAGTTTTTTGCGATCGTGAGCGAGCGGGAGCGAACGAGTGTAGCGGAACGCACAGTAGGCTTCGCTGCTGCTTGTGTGTTGGAGAACCGAGCTGAGCCACCGACGCCTGCTTTGATGCAAGTGTTCTGTTATTATTGTTCTGTTCGCGCGGGGTGTTTCGGTGTGTGGTGTAGCGGCATTTACCGGTGTGCTGGCTGCTGAGCTGGTGGTGCGGTGGTATGCGAATCGGTTTACGGTTTGCTACGCGCTGTTGATCACCGACCGACGACCGTCCGTTCGTTTGTTCGTCGCTTGCTTCGATGCGGCAGCCGCGATTCTGCTACAGGTGAGAAAGTGTCGATGTGTGCTACTAGCAAGCAGCACACATTCTCGTGTGTTCGGGTTCGTCGTCTGTTTTGAACGAGCTTTTTCATTCAATCTTCTTCGGGTTCTCCGGTTGGCGCTCGGGAAGCTTTTAAATCGCGAACACCGTGGATAGTGGGATTACGGTACAAATTTTACAAGATTCTTTAAATAATAGTTTTTGAGTAGGGGTCTTGATGGCTTCAACTATTTATCAACCTATTAGTATTTTAATTAATTTAGTGGGATACCGTTTTTGGCATGTTCCGATTTGGGCACCCCCAAATTCGGCAACATATTCAAATATATTAAAAATACGTCAATTATCGATCAAATTGAATGATTTCATTCTCATATAATAGATTTGACGCTATTCCGGCGGCTAAGGGCTGAAAGTCTCTCAAATAAAGATAAATCAATCAATCAAATCAGCTATTCCGGCATTCGCACAAAAGAACCAGCCCACTTATGTTCGCCACAATACTAAAGTTAGTGGTGCGTTGCTGGGAATTTGCCTACAAAGCGAACATGTTGTCTATGAAATTACGAAAATCTAATGTGGAAAACTTTTGCTTTAGATAATTTTGTAGGAGATTGCTTTGAAAGAATTCTTTCATTATTTTTAAGGCACTTTAGGGCTATCCACGTTGTCATTTTTCTGGATATTCCAATTCCAAAGCCGCTTCATCCTCCCGCCATGGTTCATACATTTTATTTTCGATTTTATGGACCGCGGTCTTTGCTGGTTTCTCAAAGAACTCATCTAATTTTCATAAAATGTCACCCAAGGCTCCAATGATTTAACAAATTTCTTCAGGATTTCTAAGTATTTCAACGATTTACTAGTGTTTGTTGGAATTTACACATGAATTTTGCCGGGAAATATGTGATTGAATCCTTAAGATTTATTTTTCAGAAACACCTGCAGCAGTATTGCCAGAACTATTTTAGAGTTAAAAAAGAGCTGGGATTTTTAAAGGAATTCGTGTTATATTTAGTTACGTGATCGTTCTTTTTAAAGTTATAAGAATATGAGTTGATTTTTGCTCCATGCTATATTGCTATGAAAAAATCATTTTATTCGAATAACATTTATTTACATAAAATAACACTTACATCTACGGTGCTTTCTCGAATTGGGTAAAACGGGTAAATAATGATAAAACCAACGTCCGGGATAAGAGTGCAAATGTTTTCCTCACAGTTTCAATATTTTGTGAATGATCAGCTCAAAAGCTAAATAAATGTTTATTATTTCATTTGGCTTACAGTACTTATGATCTACTTATAGATTCGGTCATAGCCAACGTGGAAGATATCTCGTTCACTAATATGTAACCTGGTTTTAGCACCCTTTCATTTTACATCTTCTTTTCTTGCAAACTTTGACCATACTTAACTGTAAGCATAATTCATCGTCATAAGCTTCTATATGATTTTCTATGAACTAATGATATGTTTATCTACAAATTTACAAAAAAAATGTGTCAAATCTTAGACGAGCAGTAGAATTTGAAAGCCATAAATGCTTTTAAGGCGTTAACGCCACTAATGCGGTTATGAATAGCACAAGAACATTTGTGAGAATAGTAAAAATTGTAGTTGTACTATGCTTCACAAAGACTAATATTATTCCTAGTCACACACATCAGGATATAAATTTTAGGGATCCATTCATTTGTAGCAGTGTATGGACCATGGAGGCCAGAAACTGCCCTACGAAAATGTAATTCAACTAAGATGTTAGAGGGCTTAGATCATCGTATGGTTCTATTACGAAAGAGAAATGTAAGAAAAATGTTGCCGAAAAAAAGATTTAGATTTCAACATGGTTCCGTTTTTGGCAACTGAAAATAAAATTGTTGTTGCCATTTTGTGATAATTTGTATTATGGCGCCAGCACCAAACCGAATAGCGACGTTTTTTTTTTATCTAGTTCATTTATTTGGGGACGAAGCCGAAGATCTTTTTTTGAACTTAATATACATTATACATTATACATAGTAATAACTTTTTAATGATATCTGTTAGTAATGGGTGGAAGACAGGGTACTCGTGGCAGATCGAGGTTAGAAGGCCACATTTTGAGGGATGGACAGGGTAAGGATTGAACCAAAGGTTTCACTGCAGCTCATCCGGGGGTGAATCGCATCTTTTAGCGACGTTTTGACTAGCGACACTTTTCGGCTAGCACTTTCCAGTACCGGTCCTCGTAAAAATGTCCAATACAAATACAATTTATTGTATTGTTACATTACAATACATTCGCAATTCATTTCATTGTGGATACCATACAGAAGGCTATATAAAAACAATATAACGTATGGATGTGCACCATCAAATGTATTGTAAATGATAAGTATCGTAACAATTCAAACATTATTTTTTTCTCGAATACGCAAAGCTGCTACAGCAACATTTTGACAGATTGTTTAACAATCTTGATTTGTCTCACCTGTAATATGTGGCAGGCAAATACAAGAACGGGTTCGAATAAGACCGATGGCAAAATCGCAGATATCAAGAATAAAACACGCTTACTGGGATCTCAAATTGGATATCCCGTTGGACAAAAAGGGAGCCCATCCATGCTCGACGACCACCATCTGTTGTGGGCTGTGGCGATTGAAGAGCAGCCCCCTCAGGTTTCGAATGATAGCTGTGGAAGTTACAGGGGATACTCAAAATAACTGGGACAGGTAAAATTTTCACTTTTCAAAAAATGTTCAACCAGCTGTAACTTTTCAAAAACAGCAAAACACAGCAAAACAGCATCAAATAAATATTCTCAAATTTTTACTGTAAGTTCATCAACTAGTTGTGTATTAGTGGTCAAAATTTGGAAAAGATCGGGCTATTCTACACAAAGTTATAAATGTTCTAGAAAAAGGTATAATTATTCGATACCCAACTTTGAGCTGTTATATATCCGGATTCAATGAACCGAATGCAATGAAATTTTGATCATTTATGACTTATATAATGAGCTATTAAAAACTTTTGACTAATCTTTAAATTCTTTACAAGAAAGAAAATTATAACGATTAGATTATTTTTCTAATATAACACCAATTTATCCAAAACTTCATCATCGTTTCAAAATTCGAGATAGTAATTACAGTTCATTTAAATTCCCTCTAATTGACTTGAAAATATTTATGTTTCAAAAGAAAGCAACCAATTAGCCGGCATTAAATTGAAAAAGTAATGGGATGCATATGATAAATGGATAAATTTACTAAAAAAAACATACAATAAGTGAAATCGCTATAACTTTTTTTCTTATTAATAATTTCAAATTAAGTCAACCATTTTTCCAAAGTTTGTTATATTAGACATAAATGATCAAAATTTCATTGCATTCGGTTATCAAAGTTGGCTATCGAATAATTATATCTTTTTCTAGAACCTTTATAACTTCGTGTAGAATAGCCCGATCTTTCCCAAATTTTGACCACTGATACACAACTAGTTGATGAGCTTACAGTAAAAATTTGAGAATATTTTATGCCCTTTTAGAAAAGTTACAGCTAGTTGAACATTTTTTGAAAATTGCAAATCTGTTTCGGTTTATTGATAGGCGACTGCGGCTATATTATATCAGAATATAGTCTGATCGCTAGCAAAAGCAAGCAGAGTAAAAAAAAGATTTTTGTTAAACTTTTACATTACATGTCATTCAATTACAATGTCATTCAAAAGATAGGCATGTAATGCGTCACCTCGCAACCTGGGAGAACTATGCGAAGCAGTCAATTGGCCAATTGAATTTTCGTTGAGTTATAAACTATTTCAAAATTTTAACACAGAGAATATGTTCTATAAAAGGTACAAGTAATGCGTCACTTGGTTAACTAGTTTTGATCAATTTTGGTTGAAAGTGATAAACTATTCCAAAGTTTAAACACAAATAATGTATTCAATAAAAGGTACAAATAACGCGTCACATCACAACGTGGAAGAACTTTGGTAAAAATTGAGAACTTACCCTTGGCTTTTCGGATTTTTATAGAGCCCATAACACACCCCCTCATCTGCTTGTAAATAATTTAAATTTAAGTTTTTTTTAAGAACCCTTTCGAACTTGTCCAGTGCTGATTATGATGAAGATGTTTCTAATGATGTAGTACGTCTTGTAGGTAGTTTGCTAACGGAAGTGATAAATGTTGAACAGCCATGATTACAAGAAACTGAAAAAAGCGTATGATTATTGAGAAGACAGCGCATTGCCAACTATAAACCGGTTTGAAACTAAAAATAATTCGCTTTTTGACGATTTTTTTAGTACACCCTCAGATATTCATTAATAAAAGACAATTACACCGTCTTCGACCTTGCGGCTTCTACAAACTGAACATTACTAACATTTGACAACGGACAGCACACATTACATACCAAGTGGCCCGGTGAAGAAGGAATTCCTGTGGAACTCATGAAGCAATTTCCTAGGAACTGTTAGAGAAATTTCCCAGGAACTCCTGGAGGAATTGTTGAAGAACTCTGGAAGGTTTTCCCGAGAAATCCCTGGTGGAATTTCCGATGAACTTGTTAAGAAATTCTCGAGGAACTCCTGTTGTAACTTCCGTGGAGCTGCTGCAGGTACTCTGAAGGAATTTTAATTTAAGGATTTACTGAAGGAACTTCTGGAGGAATAACTGAAGGGAGAACTTATGAAACCATGAGGAAACTTCAGGAGGACTACATTAACCGTTATGTGTCCGACATTTTTTTGTTTTTTACTACACCGTGATTTTTCAATGGGCGCTGGGCACCCGGGTACCCTGTCGGCCACATAAGGGTTTAGGAACTACTAGAAGGTTTCCTATTGAAACTCCTTGAGAAATCCCAGAAGAAACTCTTGTATTAAACCTTAAAACTCCTGAAGGAATCACTGGAAGAACTCTAAGAGGATTCACTGAAGGAATTTCTGGAGAAATTCCTAAAAGAAAACCTGGAGAATTCCCTGAAACAGCTCCAGCAATGATTCCTAATGGAACTCCTGTATTAAGCCTTGAAAGAACTCCTGGAGGAATTCCTGGTAGGAATATCTGGTATCAAGTATCAGAAGTCCGGCTCTAGAGGCACGTTGTCCTCCATTTGAGACATTTGTGCCATCGCCAAAATAATAGCCTATTTAATTATCTACCTGAGGGAAAAGGAAGGAAATTAGGATAAGGATGGGGATAAGGACAGGTAGGGAAATAGGAAAAATACCCTGGAAGAGGGTACAGTTAGGACCCGATTTTGTCAGCCCCATTTTGCGACAAACATTTTGCTCGCGTTATTTTACGGTCAAACTTTAACCAACTAATTGATGGTCATCATTAAACTACAGCTTAAATGCAGAGCATAGAGGGCTAAAAGCGTGAAAAACTGTTCAAGTTTTTAGGAGAGCAAAAACTGTGTTTTGAAAAGGGGCTGACAAAATTGGGTCACTTATGTACTAACGCATAAGCGTACCACAAAGGGTTCAAACAGCGCCCTGAAAAGGGCACTGTAATAACGCATAAAGTGAAAGAGAGCCTATAGCTCTGTACCACAGCGGGTTAAGAACAACAGAATTTCCTGAAGATTCAGGTTTATGAAGTCAGTTTCACTTAATAAGTGTTTACTCAATACACGGAAACGCAGTTGCGGAAAAACTGGACAGTTACATATCAAATGATACGAAGTTCCTTAAACATACAAATGAATCAGCTTGCTGTATATTCGCCATGTGATAGATGAGTCGGCAGTGACCAGTCAATGCTTTGACCAGAATGCTGCAATTCTGCTTTGACAGATTTGTAAGATACTACGCCACCCTTGGAGATGGCTCAGTACAATACAATTTGGTTTGACGACATGACTCCAAACAATTCCAGTATTGTCTGTGTTGAGTGGCTGCCCATGTGTCATGTGATGCTCCAGTGCGAGCTAACTGGACAAGCGATAACTACCTTCGACCTAGAGTTGGCCGAAGCAAGTGCTTTAATAGCAGCCTGGCAGTCTGAACAGAAGTACAGGGGATGGCCAAAATGTTTGGGATAGGCAACTTTTTTTCACCCACAAAAAAAATCAACATGCTGTAACTTTTCATAGAGTGCATCAAAAAATCTCAAATTTTGACTGTTTGTCAACCTATTATGTGTGCATCATTGGTACAATTTTGGGCTCGATTGATTAATATTTCGCGAAGTTAGAACCGTTCGGGTAAAACACTATTTTTTAGACAACTCATTTTTGAACTCGGAAACCAGGGAACCGAATTGAATGATTTTTTTAACGTTTATCAACAATATATTGATACTTAATACGACGTTATAAAATGTTATATTTTCTCACGGCGAATTAAGTTATACTGGGTTGAAATTTTTACCCATATAGAGGAAAATAAGTCAAATTTACAATACCACACAAAAATAATTAAATGTGTTCTTCCTTCAATCTAAATAGGCTCTAATATATCCGATTAGAGATAATTTGAGAACAGAAGCGGAAAATCTTTGGATATCAACACTAAAATTTATCGACATTGATGTGAAAAAATTACATTTTTTCGGGAAAAATCCAAAAAGTGTCAATCCATGATAACTTTTTTCAATGTTTAAAAAGTACCTATGTTTTAATAGTTTGTGAAGCATTTACATATTGTTAGTGTGCGTTCAAAATTTCATTCAATTCGATTCACTGGTTTCCGAGATATGACAGCTCAAAAATGAGTTGTCTAAAAAATAGTGTTTTACTCGAACGGTTCTAACTTTGCGAAAGATTTATCAATCGAGCCCAAATTTGTACCAATGATGCACATATAATAGGTTGACAAACAGTCAAAATTTGAGATTTTTTGAAGCGTTCTATAAAAAGTTATAGCATGTTGAACTTTTTTGTGAGAGAAAAAAAGTTGCCTATCCCAAACATTTTGGCCATCCCCTGTATATTACTTTGCCCATTACGTGCTGCTGAAGTGCTGATTGCACTCCGCACATAATAGCAAAGATTTCAGTCTAAAAAAAACGGTGCAGTGTCTACCAAGTGAGTAAGACTGATGTAGCCTCAGCTCACGAGAGTGGACACCAGAACCTGCTGGACCTTCAAGAAGGGAGCCATCAATGTAACATACGATGCCTTTTGAAATACTTCTCTCCAGATAACCAGATGTCCACTCTCTCCGGGAAGGGAATTTCGTGGAAAATGTCCTATTTAGAAAATTGAAAGCAATTGTAAAGTAAGATCACTTGGAGCACGGGCAACTAATTTGTCTAAAGTCTAAAGTCTTTGTCCCATTTCACCAATAGTGGAAACAACTAGGTATGTGTTAAACTGCGGTTCACAGGAGTTTCCTCTAGTAAACCGAGTACCCATAGGCGGTAAGTGCAAGAAAGTGCTTTTTGTTTGAGATGAATGTGTAGTGGGGCAACTTCAAAGAGAACTTCGAGCGCTGCCGTGGGAGTTGTTGTATATAGAGAACGCTCCAGACATCGCCATTAAGGCGAAACTGGAAGCATTTCCTCGTTTTTTTGGTTTTTGAGTTTTCATTTAATAACGATGCAATATTTTCGTAGGGCCCATATAGCCGAGGCGGTAAACGCACGGGTATTCAGCATGACCATGCTGAGGGTGACGGGTTCGATTCCCGGTCGGTCCAGGATCTTTTCGTAAAGGAAATTTCCTTGACTTCCTTGGGCATAGAGTATCTTCGTGCCTGCCACACGATATACACATGCAAAATGGTCATTGGCAGAGGAAGCTCTCAGTTAATAACTGTGGAAGTGCTCATAGAACACTAAGCTGAGAAGCAGGCTTTGTCCCAGTGAGGACGGTACGCCAAGAAGAGAGAGAGAGATTTTCAAAATCGGTTTTCGTGCACATGCAGAGTATGGATCAAGGTATCTTCTGTTTTTTTTGTGGTGGAAAATGTTTTTCGTTTTTGCAGAAACCGTTTTTGAGCAAAATTTTACAAAAAAAAATGTTTCTGCAAGAATGGATAACATTTTCCACCACTAAAAATTCAGAAAATACCTTGATCCATACTACATCCAAGTACATTCCTGTATGTCTGCAAGCTGAATTATTGTTGTATTGTAGATTAATAGCATTCATTCTTGGTTACGGATAGCTTCTGTAGTTTAGGGAAAATTTTACCTATTATATTAACCATGAAAAATAAACTCGCCCCATATCACCCTAAAATTGATAAACTCATGTCAAAATAAATTTCGCATGTCAAAAACATCACAACAGCATAAACCAAGAAGCAAAACATGTGAACATTTGGCGAAATTTTGAAGTTTCAGAATGAATTGTTAAGTGGATCTTTTTTTCTGTCATACCCTATTTTTAAGTAATTTTCCCAATCTTATCAAAAATAATCCCGCATAGAGATTTACAGTTTGTATTAATCTCCAAACAGTAAATATCGTGTATCTTTTGTTGTTAATGTATGACAAATAGTTGCTATTATGTTGCAGAATGTGAGATTAAACGCAGTCCACTATTAATCATGGTATATGCAATCCGTATTAAGTGGTGACATTATAGTATACTGTTCAAGTATTATTGAATAATATGAATAATATGGAGGTGAAAGTTCGCAAGTAATGGTGGCAATATTAACTCACCGTATATCAAACTGTTTGCGCTTTTTCTCTGCAACACACTTACACACGTGCGTTTCATTATATGTTACTGATGTTGAACAATATGACAAACAGTTGCACGCATAGGTATTTGTGAACAAACGAAAATCAGTTGATGACTGTAATGACAACTTTCAAAAAAAAAATCGAAGCAGCAGCAGCAGTTTGTTGTAAGTTGTGGTACCGTCAAGGCACCATTCACCGTGGATCTAAGAGGATTCGGGGCAAATAAGGGCACTCATTTGACACCAGTCTTATAAACATTGTTGGTGCCGCTTTTAATTGCCTTCATTATAGGTTAAAATTAAAGCAATATCCACAGAAGTAGAAAATGTTTCACAAAATTTGGTGATATAGTACAATTAGTAAAGGGTAGTAGGGTCGCCTAATTCCGTGGTAGGTCACCATTCACCGTGGTAGTAGGGACCCATTCACCGTGTATGAGAAATTTTATTCTACTTTGTTTAAAAATGGTCAAAACAATCCAGCCAAGGGAATTTTCTTCGTTTAAATTCATTTCAAGTAATAACTTGCAAGATTTTATTAGAAAAACGAATTTTCAAATTTTCGATTTTTTCTAGATATATGGGACAATATGGGGCACGGTGAATGGAGACCATTGATTTTTAGGGTACCCATTTACCGTGCCTTTTAGGTTTCAATAAAAAAGTACGAGTAATCGTACTTTCTTGTTAAACTTACTTCGGTAATGCAAAATACCTACCTGATATGTGAATTTAATTGCTTCTTGGTGGAATAAAAACGTTACTACATTTAGTTTATCGCTTAAATCACCTTAGCGCAGTTTTCGTTTTTTCACTATGAATGCAGTGAACGAGCAGAAACCCGCTTCATGTAAACACACTTTAGTGTCCAAATGATACTTTTAAATGTTTTTAATGAGCGTTTTGACATGGTAACTATACATTAGTGTTGTATTGGTGAAATTGAAGGGAAATTGTCATATCATTCAATCATAATTCCAAGAAGTAGTTTTAGATGAATTCTCCTAGGAACTCGTGAAGTAATTTTAGTACGAATGAACTGAGAGAACTCATAGAAGAACCTTGGAAAAATTCATAGACAGATTACTGGAAACAAAACTCCTGGAAATGTTATCTCAGAAGGTGTTTAATATTCTGAGATGTTCTAGATGTTCCAAACTGTCCTATAGTGAAGTCCTCCAAAACTACAAGAATAATTTCATGTATTTTCGCCACAAATAATAGCATTGCATAACCTACTGGGACCCGTGCAGCTCTTGGCATCTACAATGCCAATTATAGATACTATAAGGATATTCCAGGTCAGCCAAACTACCTTGGAGTTCAGAACTGCAGGTCTACACTCGTAAAAGTAGCCATATCGGTTATACCGAATAACGTTGCATAATCAACCGCAGTATCAGGAGCAGTATGAAGTCTACTAGCTTATTATAAACCTTTGGAAACCTTTATGTTACTGTTATCTCGGATAGTTTGAGAAATGGTTAAATGACAATTGCTAATAGTCATCAACAGTATGAGAAACACTGCCTTTACTGTTAGCGATTATGCGGATTATTATTCCTCAAAAACCAAATATTTTTCAACACAGGTCACTAAAACAATGTAAAATGGATGTAGTGCATACATTGAAAGGTATATTTTATCATTTTTGCATGTATTTTCCACTAGAAACTGCACCCACTGCATGGTAGATCTTTTGTTGTGCCGGTCACTGTATGTTTTACTCGGATTAAGGCTATATTGGCGACACCAACCCTCAACTACCTGTAGGGCGCTTTGCATCAGGTCGAAAAGGGTAGTGATACATATCCCGACCGGGAAAAAATAGCTGATAAATAACAAACTCAGGTATGGAAGACCGAATACCTACAACTTCAACTTGAATGAGGTATTAAGAAGCCCTGCATGAAAAAAATACCTAAAACAATAACTGGTGTGTATTTTGTGTATAACACGTGAATAATGACTTCAGGAATGGCAATACCTAAATAATAATCGACGATTTCTTCATACAAATAGTGATTTTTCCATTTAATTGTATAATATAAAGCAGTCCCCAATACTTATAAAATACCAAAATGGTTCTATAACATTTACCCGAAAACCATTTACCCGAAAGACATTTACCCTAATGACATTTACCCGAACGTCATTTACGCGAATGCGAGAAATACCCGAATGCGAAAAATACCCGAATGCAACACTTACCCGAAAAATAAAAAAGGTGTACTTGATCTTCATATAATTTGTCAATAATCAATATGTTATGGCCCGGTAGCATTTAGCAGGCTTTGGTTAGAGCTAATAACACAGCGTAACAAAAAATAACCTTTTGTCTGTCTCAAGAGCAAACTTATGTGTCTCCGAAGGATTTTGGGCCGCTGAACCGGAATCTGGGCTCAGATTTGCTCTAACACGTCACAATTTTGAGCTATACCTCAATTTATAGGGCAAAATATGCGATTTTGGGCTTTTTGACTGCAAGCCATTAAGCTTGCAAATATTTTTTTAAGCAATCAAAACGTTAATTGGTCAATTAACATCTAAATTAACGACTCATGCAAAATATTTCGTTTTACCAAATCGAATTTGATAGTTTTAAGCGATTTATGATAGGTACGATATTTCCCATACAAGACATCCTCCAAAAGTTACATGCAAGTTTTCATACTAACATAAAATGCTTAAATCTATCGATTTTGATTAGGTAGAACGAAATATTTTGCATGAGTCGTTAATTTAGATATTAATTGACCAATTAACCTTTTAATTGCTTAAAAAAATATTTCCGAGCTTAATGGCTTACAGTAAAAAAAAAGCCCAAAATCGCATATTTTGCCCTATAAATTGAGATATAGCTTAAAATTGTGACGTGTTAAAACAAATCTGAAGCCCGGATTCGGATTCAGCGGCCCAAAATCCTTCGGAGACACATAAGTTTGCTCTTAAGACAAAAAAATGTTGCGCTGTGTAACGCCAATCCGAATCAATCAGGAGATCGCCCAAAAAATGCTCACTGTGGATAACTTTTTAAAAATTGATGAAAAAACAGTTAGAAAATGGTAATCCTTAATGATAATTTGTAACAACGGTGTGTTTCATGAACAAGAAGGTTTTCGGAAACGTAAGAAGCAAATGCAATGCATTTAGGAAAACCAAGAATTATGGAATATTCTTAGCATAACTGAAGAACATCTGAATGTGATAACTTTTTCATTACCAAGCTATTACATTGTTTTAACACAGGCTGCTTTGAGCTATTTATATACACGGTCACAAACTGGCAACCATACTGCAAGTATTCTCCACTTCTTCTAAGATTTACCTTCTTTTTAAAATAGGCTGTTCTTTCGAATTTACATTGTCCACCCGTGAACTGTTGATGAATTGGTCGGCTGGTACTGACTAAACTGGTAATTACTCCGTAGAAGTTATTCCTTTTTTTCATAAGAAACTACTTTTTCGAATTGGAATGTTATATAGTTTGTTTGCAGACGAAATACTAACTCCATAGAAGATTTGTCCTTCTTTGAATAATAAGCTGTTCTTTCAAGTTAAGATTTTCAAAATTGATTGGTGGCAAAATTAGCAACTTTACCCGATATTTCCCTTTCTTTTAACAATGTACTTTCGAGGCCTGCTAATCGATCGCTCAATCATTTATTCGGTCCAATAACAATGATTTCTATGTTAGTCTGCTGGGCTGCTATGATACACTTGACATATAAACTCATTATTTTGATTGAGTCTATCAGTAAGCATTAGCTGTGGCCCTATTACGAAGAACTGCCCTGTGCTGAAGCACATTTAAGTTAAAATTCTCTGCTTATTTTATAATTTTATAGAAAGTGCGGAAAAAAATGAGAAAGTGATAAAATGGGAACCCGTGAACTCATCTTTTTGCCTACATTCTTTAGGGAACTAATATAATTATCTATCGGGGTAATGACTCATTCGGGGTAATGGCTTTTGGGATAAGGTCCTATTCGGGGTTATGATGGCATTCGAGCCGTGGCATTCGGGGAAATGGGGTAGAGTTTCTTTTACAGAAATAGTGTCACTGAGTTGTTTGGTAGCCAAACTATTATCCATCCTTCGGAGATTTTCCCTTCTTCTCTTCAAAGGCTGTTTTTTCGAGTTGCACTGCTACATACCGTCTACCCCCGTTGGTTTGAACGACACCTCATGCAAACCAACGGGGTTCATTTTTTAATTTGAACTTCTAGTAACCCTGTGGGCATCGAAAAACACACTGATAGTAACCCTTTTTGCTGTTTTGTTTTGATTATGCGTTCCGTTTCACCCCGTTCCATGAGCAGAATGACATTTGAACCATTTTTAGTTTGAACGATGTGCAGATTAGAGGGGGTCAAATTAAAAAGTGTTCAGATTAGATGAGGTCAAACCAACGGGGGTAGACGGTATTTTGTTAAATAAAAGAAAATCGGGTTAAGTACGGTTCCTTTGAATTCCACTAAGAATTTTGTTGGCGTTCGAACTACTAACTACCTAACAAACATTGTTGCTGTATTAAGCTATCATTGCTAGTTGGGATGTACATGAGTTTCGTCCATCTTTCGATTATATGATGTTCTTTTCAATTACACTTACATGGATTCCAAGTATACATCTAAGATTTTTTCTTTCTTTTAATAATAGGATGTTCTATTTGGTGAATAATCTGCAAACTTCTCTGACATTTTTTTTTTCTAATGATTTGTTGATTTTCCAAGGGTAGGTTTCTAATCGTTTCGAGCTAATGACCATTTGGCCTACAAACAGAGATTTTAAATCATAAACTGTTCTTTACTTATCAAAAGAACAGCTTTGTAGTAAGCGTAGATTGTGTATCTAATTAATTATATACACAATCTACGCTTACTACAAGCTTATGAATCAAAGAAGGTTAAATATATATAATAGATGCTAACAGCGTTAACACAAAAAAATTAAGCTGCAGTGATTAGTTTTATTCAAGTATATGCCCTGTGAATTCCTATCGCGGGTCATTTCAGAGAAAATTTGATAAAATGGGTTCTTGAATTTCTTATATTCAAAATGCTTTTCGGATCCACAATACAAATTAATACATGTACTTTTTGAATTGAACAAAATAAATGATCTTTATTCACAAAATTATAATTTGTGCATAGTAATAAACTAATCGGGTAAATGTCGCATTCGGGTAAATGGTTTTCGGGTAAATGTCTATCGGGTAAATGGTTTTCGGGTATATGTTATAGAATCTACCAAAATAAGCTATTTTCAATACCTGGGTAACCGACGAATACCTCGTTTTGGTATGATACCTGACATTGGTATGCTGCAGTTATGTGTCAGCCGAACGAATAGCTCCTGCTCGGGATATCAATTAACAATGTTAGATAGTCGTCGGCAAAACCATAAGTTGGAAACCCGTTATTATTGAGTTGCCTCAATAGCGTATCTGCTAAAAAATTCCACAAAAGTGGTGAAAGAACTCCCCCGCTTGACGAAGCTTGACGCAATGTCGAGGGATGTTGGTTTGGTAAATCCAATTGGAAGTCATTGAAGATATACCATGATTTCGTGTAGCTTCCAGTAAGGCATTGAAAGGATCGTTGTCAAAATTACCCACGATATCTAAGATAACACCCGCACAAGTCTGGTTTTGAATGAATGGTTTCTCGATATCGTAAACAACATTGTGTATAAGTCACAGTGGATTTTCCAATTGGTATGTTGGGTCACATGAGCAGGCACGTTGGTCAGATGACAGTGTTCAAACTCTTTGCTTCTTCATACGACGCTCGACCTACTTTCGGAATGAAATGTACAGTAATATCCCGCTTGATTTCTTTGTACAAGGCTAGAAACTATGCGTATCCCACTGCGTACAAAAATAGATTGATTTGATCAAAATTGACTGAGTTATAGCGAAAAAGTGTCCAAAATAGAAGTCCTGCCGCTTCCATATCTTTTTTATAATAAAGGGTGAACAATATTCAATCGAATTTTTCACACTAAGACGCTAGATTGCATCGCAACCTACCGACTGTCTTCTCACTTTAATTTTAAGAAGAGAGAGTCGATGAAGAGAACTTGCTCTTGTTACTTTCGCCCTCAATCTAGATATGCTACGGATTAGCTTGATAATGAAGGTCTACAAATATTTTGACCATAATGAATGAAATTCGTCTCACTATGCAAGCACCCGAGCTCAAGAATGCACAACCAAAAGCAACCTACTACGACGGCTTAAGCACACCGCAACACATTCAAAGCGCATACCTTTCTTGTTTCCGAGCCAACTGTGATCTGACTGATCATCGTCGCCGTTCGTTGATCGGCCAAGAATAACCAGTGGTGGTGTTGTGCTTACAGACCATCGCATCGCACTTGTGTGTGCGAATACACATCATCGGTGGCCGGGGCTCGGACTAGGCAATTTGTCGTGCCGAGAATACAAAAGCAACCTAGTACGACTGGCTGACTGACTGACTGACTGTGCAACAGCACCGTACGTTGTACACAGGTAAACCTGTTTCTTGTGTATCATGTGTGCTTCGTTCGTTCAGCTTCAGCCAGCATAGAACGAACGGATCGCTATCGCGTTGTTGCTGCTGCGATCGCGGCGACGCTTGCTCCGGTGCGCCGCGATCTTTCGCTCGCAGGAAAAGCACCGTGCGTCGTCTTGTCGTCTTCGACTGTATACAGTCTATAGGTATGTAGTTGGATCGCGAGGAGCAACTGTAGGGTTTTCTTTCATTGTCATGATCAATGATCGCGGCGGCGATCGAGCGAGGCTTTCGAGAGGTGGGTGTGTGAGTGCGCGATCGGCGTACACACCGTTCCATTCCGCACCTTTCGCGGTTCGTCTTCTTTTGTGTGTGCTACTCGGGCTGAAAAGAAAGAACGATCGGTCGGTCGATCGGTCTTCTTTTCCTTTCGCTTTGAGAATGCTTCTTTTTCTTGTTCGCTGGCGCACTGACACCGACTGGACCAAGTGGACTGATCGTCGTCGTTGAAGCAGATCTAGCCCTGGGCTAACACAGGCAGCACGCTGACGACGCTGGCAGAGGCAGGTATGGTAATGATCACGACGATGATGATCATGATGACGACGGGCGATCGTGTGTCAGTGAGGGAGGTGAGGTGACTGATCGTATTCGTCGTCGTCGTCCCATAAGACAAAGAATGAAGAACAATAAAAAGCTTTTTTTGTCTTGGTTTACAACCGGCAAAACAATAATAACAGCAAGAACGTTAATGCGATCATCATGATCATGACGGTGATCATCGCATAGAAGCACTCCTCTTCTTTTTGTGGGTGAGGGGGCGGATGGATGGTCGGTCATCCGACCGGTGCAGAGGTAGTCGAACGGCATTAGTTGTAAGGTTTTTTTTTCTCGTTCGCCGAGGAATATTCATTATGACTGAGAGGGAGAATGGACAGCAATCGAAGAGACAGGAATTTAATGCTTTCTGAAGGATCGGGGCTGGAAACACATTAGCACAGTCATAAGCGATTATCACTGCCCTTATTTTGGGAAAGGTATTCGAATATGGTTTACTGAATCGACTGAGCAATTATATGGCAGTCGTAGAGGTTTTCAGAAGGTGTGAGGCTTTTCGAGAGTGGAACGTACCTACCATTATCGATTCAGCACTTTCTTCAACGACTGGTACAGATATGACGTTGCATCTTTGAGATCTTGGTATGTGAAATGGTTCAAATCCAACTTGTGTAGAGCTTTTTTTATTGGAAAAAGTACGTTCGTAGTTTTTAGTCATAAGTTATGATTAAATTCAATGATGAGTAAGCAGCTTTACATGAATTTTCAATTAGCAACAACCATCTGCTCAATTCGCGATCACTTCCATATTCATTTAATTGGCATTCTGAACAATTAGAAAAAAGGCCAATCTAACATTCGTTTTGATCGCAGCTGAAATGGAAGTTTTTTGGCTTGATTTTTTTTGTCTTTCTTCAAAACGGTTTATTCCAGAATCTAGATTAGGGAACTCTGGAAAACCATCAAGTGTCTATCCGGAGGATTTATTGGGCAATTTGGGCCCTTGTTGAAGTTTCCAGGAGGATACCCCTACTCAAAACTCTTAGAGGAATTTTCGGAAGGATTCTTGGACAGATTTTTTGAGGATTTTCTGGAGGGATTCCCGAATGAACGCATGAAAAGAATTCCTGGATGAAGTTCAAAAGGAATTCCAAGAAGCAGTATTGGATGAATTCTTCAAGGAACCTGTGAAGAAATTTTTGTACGAACTAGTGAAGACTCTCCTTTGAGAACTCCTAGAAAAACCTCGAAAAATTCATAGACAGCTTACTGAAAAAACTCCTGGGAGAGTTCTCAGAGGAACTCTTGAAAAAGTTCCCATTTCCATGGAAACTCCTAACTAAATGTCCATAACTTTTTTTTAAGGTATTGTAGAAATTTACTTCTTCATATGCGCTAATTCCCGTCACATCAGATGGAAAATAATCATTAATTATAGATTTTCCAATTTACCTATGCTAATGGCTCATCAGATGGAAGCACCTAACAGCACTGGAAATGGAATAATTACGCGCAATTTCACCCCATTTACGAGTTGAAAATTTTTGTCGTTTTGCGTACGACGAAGGCAATCGCACCAAAGCAGCAGCTAGCCGAATTGTTCTGCATCACCGTTAAAATTTCACTTCGCCAGATTCACTTGTCGAACAAACCTTCAATTCACACCCCACAAAAGCTCTGCGGCATTTAAAAGTTGGATTTCACCGCTGCAGAATGCAGCAAAAGCTGCTCAACTAATCGAAGAAATCACTTTTTCCCGTCGGTAAAATGTAAACAAACGGTTGTTTTCGTCCCAGGGTGAATGCAAGCAAATGTGTGCGTGGATTTTCTGCATACGATACATCGTATCTCACAACCACAGAGAAAGAATAATTCGTTGCGCGAGGATGACGACATGGCGTATTATCTGGTGCACTCAGCCAAATAACCTTAAGATTTCCATAAGGCCCAACTTATAAAACGGCCTTTAAATAATTCATAATGATTCGGATGAATTTCATAAGGTCACTCTATGACGTAAAATCGTCTCACAGTTTGGCTTTTATTCATGTTTAGCAACATGGTATTCTCAAGCGTCGGTAGCTGTGTGGATAAAACACGGGCTCGGTGATCCCGACGTTCATGGATCGAATCCAGTCTGCATCATTTTAAGATTTTTTTGTTCTTTCCATAAGTCTATCTTATGAAATTTGTCATAGCAAGCACGATCAATTTTCATAAGGTATTCTTATGGATGATATAAGAACTAGTTATAGCAAATTTTCATAAGGTATTTCGATGAATTTCGCTAGTTTTTTCGCTGAGTGTGGGCAAAAATATTAACTGAAATATATTGGTCGTTATTCTTAAGCTACTCTCATCTCCATTTAAAAGCTTTCTGCTCAATCATACTTTGAACACATGATTTGATATGGGTTGCGAAGAATTTCGAGAAGATCGACTTCTCGAATAAAAACCTGGAAATTAATGCTGGAAAAAAATCCCAAAAAACTCCGGGAGAAGTCTCCAAAAAATCATTGTGTATTTACCATCGAAACTTCCCGAAGAATTCCCGGTCAAACACATGAAAAACTTTTGAAGTTCCGGATAGAGTAGAGGTTTTGAATGAACTTATTGGAGAACTTCTAAAGGATAAATCGAACTGCAAAGAACTTGGAACATTTAGAAGAACATTTGCTTAGAAATTCTTTGAGAGTGTTCCAGAGTGTTTCCCGAAGGACCGTCTTTAAGAGATTGCGGAGGAACTACTGGAAACATTTTTGGAGGAACTTTTTGGAACAATTAACGGGATTCCTTGTGCAGCATACTTGTCCCATGTTACTTTTTGGCAATTTTTACTTTTTATCGCCAAATGGTCTATTTTATCGTATACTTTCAGAAACCACTCTCGGTTAGTATATTTTGATCGAAAACTCTATAGAAACACCATAAACTCTATTTGTCCCATGTTTAATTAGAGCAACGAAGAGTTGGTAGTGAGACTCAAGCAACACGCATGCCATATCATATAAGAATTACGATCGCGCAAGTTTTGGTTGTATGCATAGAAGTTTATTGCCGTAACTACAGTGAGGAATGTACAGTAAGAAGCGTGAACCAGTGAGAAGTGATTATTGAAGGATAAGGAGTGAAGAATGAAAAGTGAACTTTAAGGAATATGCAGTAAAGGAGTGAGTAGTAAGTACTGAGGAATGAAGAGTGAGTAATGATGAGTAAACAGTAAAGAGCGAGGAGTGAGTGAAAGTGGGGAATGAGAAGAAAGAAGTTGGAAGTGAGCAGTGTAGAGTGAGCACTGTGTCAAGCAGTGAGTTATGAGTAGTGATGAGTGATCAGGGAAAAGTGAGAAGTGAACTGTAAGGCAGTGAAAAGTGAAGTGTAGAAGTGAGGAATGAAAAGTGAGCAGCAAAAAAATGAGAGATGAGGAGTTAGTGGCAAGTAAGCAGGGATGAGCATTGAAAAGAGAATGTATATTGTATATAAAAGTGAATCAGTCTGGAGCGAAGAGTGCAAATCGATGTGGTGTGTAGAAAACCTTTTTGAAGTCCGTTTTGCGTGACTCAAACTGTAATGATATTTATTTAGAAATACGTTCATCAAATATACATGTTTACACTTACAGTTAGTTTTCTTCTTCGACTGACATTGTGTTTGCTCTCTTGGGAAATATTGCCGGATGGGCGAATGAGGTTATGCGCGCTGTCTCAAATCTAGCTGAAATTTTTAAACCCGATTGTTAATCAACCTAGTAAACAAATTCTCATTATCTTACGAGGTTACAGGAGGTTTGGCATTGTAAATGTTCGGCATACAGTTCTGAATTCCGTTGTTATTTGTTACCTAGGGAAATGTAAACAGTCAATTCACAAAATGTTTAAAAATGGTTGGAAAACAACTTCAACTCACAAGTAACACCTGGAAAGAGCAACAATTCAAAGCTATTGCTTATAATCAACAATCGTGTACTAATTTAAATGCTTAATTCTAACTTATTTAACTATTTTTGTTAGTAAATAGGTGCTGCTGCAAACTATTGCACGAGGCAAAACCAATCTCTTCTTCTTGTTTACCAAACAAACCCTGCGTCACTGATGCTGACGTACTGCAGTTGTCCAAAGGGCCTATTTCTCGGTTATCGCAACATGGTGTGAGCAGTGAGTAGTAGAGAATCAGAACCCGCCCAACATTGTTAGTTTTCTCATTGCCTACAAGCTGTTGTTACAATCAAACCGTTAAAGCTCATTTTAAAGCTTAGTAATCCTAACAGCTTCAATAAAACCGTGATAAAACCCTATAAGGCTAAAAAGGGCCCAAGCCAATTTTCGGTTTTGTCATATTAATTACGCGGGATTGAAGCTTACGAAATTATGCATTCAAATTGCAATCCAATCATCAACATGGCGTACACAATTTGCAATCAAGAACCGAACATCAAGGCTAAAAATATGGATGCCGCCAAGTTAAACCCTCTTAGTTTTGATTGAGATTGTTTAAGAACAGTTAGGTTTAAAGCAACATATTCTAGAGTTACTGTTCCTTATGAATACGGAGCAAAGGCCAGCATGAGTCCCGTTATTCTTAACGCATATGATTTGCGCTACTGAAACACTATTAGGTTCTAAGGATAGGCGCATTTAGACTGACTGTTCTCAAGAACGCTCCGGCTGGCCGATAGCCATCAAAAATGTAAACAAACAGAAATTTCATGTGTTCTCCAGTTTTTTGAGAGTGTTTCGTGCTTTGTTTTGTCTGTTAGAGTGTTAGGTAGGTATATAATATAATAAATTACAATAATGAAACATCAGCTGTTTAGTTCAAAGAGTGGAAACAGAAATTATGCGCGATTGATTACGTTTTTGTTTGTATTGCGTATCAAATATATTTTCCACGCGAAGATCGTAATGCAGTAAAACTCCTTAGCTTGCTTTAATGATTCCGCTAGTTACCCGAAAAGATTTATGATTACTTTACGACGACTTTATGCAATCCATTATGTTTCAGGGCCGATGCGATATGCCATGCATACGGCTTTGAAAGAAGTTTTAGGATTAAGTTTTAACACGTACTCCACAGCCCGCTTAGAATAAAATTTTTGCTTGAAAAAAAAAGCAAGCAGATAAGTTTTATTTGAGACTGCTTTACAATATTTAATGTTTTATTAAACCTAAAAGGCTATACCGAATCAATGACAAAACCTTCATAAATCATGTCTAAGAGCAGAAAGCATAGGAATTGTTACTTCGGCGAGTAGAAAGAAATACCTTACAAATACCCTGCAAAGAACAACTTGTGGCCTAATACTTAACATTGTTTTTGCTATGTTATTCTACTAATTATTATGAGAACATATCATAATAATATTTGGACGAACTTGAACAGCGTTCGGTATTTATGTGGTATTTGGTGTTTAGAAGTTAAAATAACTGAAAAACAAGATTTGCCATTACAGAAGGAGCTCATGGAGGAACTTCCGGAGGAATTCCCAAAAGAACTATCCAAAATAATGCTCGGCTGAATTTTCTAATGAATTCCTTCCGAGAAACTCCAGGGAGAATTCAGAGAGGAATTTTTGGAGAAACTTTCTGACCAATTCTCGGAGAAACTCATGGAACAAATCTTGGGAGAACTTTTGGAGGAACTAGTCGAAGAATTATCTAAGAAACTTTTAAAAGTTTTTCCAATAAATCACGAAAGAACTTCTAAATGATTTACCGGGGGTACTTCCGAAAAAAAATCTGAAGAACTTTTAGGAGAAATCCTGAAGTTTTTCCGTAAGAATTCCCGGAGGAACTTTCACAAGAATTTGAAGACGAAATGCCAGGATGATTCCCAGAGAGACCACCAGAAGAGTTCTCAGAGGAACTTCTGGAAGAATTCTCAAAAAAAAAAAAAAAATATCAAGGAAAAAAGTTCTAGTAAAATTTCTAGATGAACCCACGGAACAATTCCCCAAAAAATGTGGAAGTGATTCCGGAGGAACTTATGGAAACATTTTTAAATGAACTTTTGGAAAAACTTCAGAAATAACACCTGGGGCATCACGGAAGAACATATACGTGAATTCCCGAAGATTCTTTTGAAGAAATTACCTGTGGGATTTCTAGACTGCAATTCTCGTTGAAAATCTGAGAAGATTTACCAGTAAAACTCTTAGCAACTCATAGCTGTTGAAAATCCCTGTGAAACTCCTAAAGGCTTCCCTCCGAATTCGTACGAGAATTGCCACTGGAGCTGCCACGAAAATTTCCGGCTGAACTGTTTTAAGAATTCCAGGTGAAGCTTTAGAGGGATTCCCATCGGATCTTTCGGAGGAATTGCTGGAACTTCTGGATAGTTTATCGGTAGATTTTTTCTTCTCTATTCTTCTTGTTCTAGCATCCCCACATAGGCAAAGTCAGCTTCTCAGCAATTTCTTAACAATTAATCACTGAGAGTTTCCTGTGCCAATGACCATTTTGCATTCGTATATCATGTGGCAGGCACGATGACACTCTATACACAAGAAAGTCAAGAAAATTCACATTACGAAAAGTTCCTGGACCGATCGGGAATTGAACGCGTTACCCTCCAGCATGGCCTTGCTGATTACCCGTGCGTTTACCGCATCGGCTATCTGTCCACCAGTAGGCTAAGCGCCGTCGGCACTTGTGCGTGCTCTAATTGCACCGCTGTTTGTTCGAAGTGCCTCGACAAAGACAGTCCATGTGCTCGTTACCCTCGTCACCAAATAGCCTCGCTGGCCGACGGATTCTCCAGTTCATGTCCTCCGTAAGCGAAGAACTGCAGAATATGGTATCGATTATCGACATTCATTGCAAAGCCGTACATCCAGCTTCGCCGGAACTTCTAGTAAGCTATATCCCCTTACGCCTGCTACCCTACTTCACGGCCCAAGCGTTGAAGTCACCTCTGTTGACGATTTGATCTGACGACGGCACCCATGCAGGTTGTATCGCACTTAATTTCGAGGATCATTTCGTCAGTACGAAGGCGTCGAATACTGTGTACGTCGGCTCCTCATCGTCTTCTAGACCTCTGTGTCCGTCCGTCTTGATAACGTAATCGTCATCCTTCTCGCTTTTGATCTTGCCCTTCTATTTTTCCTTGGCTTAGTGTCCATGTGCTCATTTTCATCTATCTTTTTACCTTTCTTGTTCTGCCTGTTTACTAGGGTACAGAGACATGGCTGAGCACCTACGGATGGTTGCAACCCCACCCTTCCCAGCTTTTCGGGACGCTTGGCCGGGGTCCGGCTTACCGTCATTACTGACGACTTTCGGGGTTAACAACCGCCTAGCCTTGGGGGTGCCACCTGGTAGCTTCTCGCCTGACGGCTGCCTCAAACGCTTCTGCGAATGTTTGTCAAAGGCAATCGCTTCCGCCGAATGTTTTGGACCACCCGCGAAAGCGAAGGCCTCCTTCTGGGTAGACTTCGGAACCTTTGACTGTACGGGTTCTGCCGCTGCCGCAGTTGCCACGAGTTTCTCGTGGTCTTGCTTGGTCACCAACACTCGATTCGTGGCTGCAGTCCTCCGTCCTCGGCCGCGTCCAACATTTACAAGAGCGTTCTGCACCTGGTCCGCCCACTTTGCATGCTGCCCTTCAGGTTTTCTAATATCATCCGGATCTCTTAGGAACACCAGCTTCACATGGTTGTTGTCCGCATGCTTACAACATGCCTCGCTCATCGTATCCTTCCAGCTTTTGCCACCTCCCGGATGCAAGGTTCGCCGTAGAGTGTAGCAAGCTCGTGGTTCGTTCTTCGCTGCCGCTCGAACACTTCAAGTGCTTGTGTCCTCCTCGAGCATAGTCGAGGTCTTCTGACCGTAGAGAACCAACCACCGGTCTTATCAGCGTTTTGTACATGGTGCATTTGGTGCGGGGTGGCGCACATTCATGTGGATCCTATAGTAGGCTCGACTTTCACTAATAATGTGCCTTCGTATTTCACGGCCACAGTTGTTGTCTGCCGTTATTACGCATCCGAGGTAGTAGACGAAGTCGTTCGCGGTTCCTTCATCCAACATGTAATAATATTAATGTCATCTGCAAAACAGACAAATTGGCCGGATTCCGAGAAAATTGTGCTCAAGCTGTTGAGGGAGGCAGGGTGGTATTAAACAGTAGGCGTGAGAGTCCATCAGCTTGCTGTAGTCCCCGGCGAAATTCGAAACCCTTACGCAGTTTTTTTATCGTCCTCGTTGCTTTAATCATTCTAGTGATTTCCCGAAGAAGCCGTTCTCGTCTATGATTTTACATAGCTCTGTGTGGTCGATACTGTCGTACGCCGCCTTGGTCCGTTATCGGGCGGCCGTCAACAAATCCGGCTAGATAACTTCCCACAAACTCATTCGAAGACGACGGAAGATAATCTGCGATAGAGCTTTCAAGAGTGCTTTGTAGGAGACTTTCTTGTAGATGGGGCAAATGACCCCTTCTATTCCACTTTCAAGGCATCTCACACACGTAATAATGGATTCGACTGGACAAGAAGCTCTAACCGCCAACCACTTTTTGTTGGGCAGTTCAAATAGAGTAACCACCAGCACCTGTAGCTTGATTAAGTACGTCTTGGCGACTACGTGAGTATTTGACAACCATTACGGGCGTACAAAATGGTACAGAAATACTTGGTGATCTGGTTCTAGTGGGCATTGGCGTAGCTAGAGGGGGCCTGGGGGCCAGCTCCCCCACAGAATCCGCCATGCCCCCCCCCCCAGAAATTTTTCATGACTTACTGTATGGAAATTAAAAAAAAATCTTTATAACTATATGGAAATTAGAATAAAAACTCCCTTTTAAACGTAACACGATAAAATTGAAAATAAGAACATTATGTTCTCAAAGCATTACTTCACTCTTCAGCACTCACCCGTTGTATTTTTTACATTATGTTGAAAAAAAAAACCTTGCCTATTCTACACAAATCAGCGTAATGCTGGTAGCGGTGGCCAATTTCTGAAAGATTAAGCTTTTTTTTTACTCGTGCATTATTTCTTTTGAAGCCTATATTATTTAATTGTTAATATCTACATAGGGTTATTAAGCATGTGGCTCCCATTTTCATTTACAAAATTACTGATGGAACACATACCCTATCTGTCTTAACAAATTAAAGCTGAACTCTTTTGGAAATTACGACCTCTTTTTTTGTACTAACCAAGAATTTTCTTCATGATTTCCTTCAATGTTTTCTCCAGTAGAACATTGGTCCTTTTTGGACCACCCTATGAAAACTGAATTTTCACAGCAGGCAATTTGTACTTTTGCAACAGCTTGAAACTTATTGAATGAAATTAGCAAAGAGAGTATACAAATGTTAACAAGTCTTTCTTTTTAACTATATCTGCTATCTATGTACTAACATTTAATAGTTTTCTTCTAATATCCTGCTTTTTCCCAACAGGTATGGCGGGGCACGTTCTCTTTTCCCGAATGGAGGAGAACGTGCCTCTAGAGCCGACCTACTGATGGCGGGGCTACGGTTGATCGCTTTCTCGAATCCTAAAACTGCCTAAATTGATCACTTTTAGGTTCACGTATACGTTTATTGCAAGATCTCTTACCTCGAATTGCAATTTGGTATCCGTAATTACCTCAAAAACTACACCCTTTTTCACTATTCGCAAAGTAGCTCTAAATCTCGCTCCAAATTCGCTTAAATCTTGACTTCTGCTTTAATGCCTTTCAATTTTTACCATTTTGTCGTTTTTCTTCCTTCTATTTTTGTTTATATTTATCTTTCTACTTGTCTCTGTCTTCCCCAACATACTCACTGACGTCTATGCTCAGCGCATGGTTCATCCATCCACTGGTGTTGTCGCGTCCGGTGTAGACCGAATGTTGCGCCTGGTTGCGCTGTCGAAAAAAAATCTTTTTAGGGCCGATTTCTTCACCTCGGCTCAACCAGTAAGCCAGGCTTTACCCATATAGTTAAACCTGGTTTAACGCTTAAGCCAGGGTGAAGAAATCGGCCCTTAATGTCTTAAGGGCGATTTCTTCACCCTGGCTTAAGCGTTAAGCCAGGTTTAACTGTATGGGTAAGCCTGGCTTACCGGTTAAGCCGAGGTGAAGAAATTGGCCCTTAGTGTCTTGATACACTCCTCTCAGAGCATAATCGTATAGAAATGCTAATTGACGTATTGCCAGAAGGATCCTGGAAGAATATTTGACGGTGACTTAGTAAAAGCCTTGAAACTACGCTCGAGGTGTCCCTGTAAGAATTTCTGAAGTGAATTCCTGGAGAAATTCTCGAAGAAATTTTTGGATGTATTTCCGGAGAACCTTCAAATGATGGAATTCTTAGAAAAATCCTGGAATTCACCTGGAGGAATTTCTGGACGAATAGCTGGAATGTATTAAAAAAAAAAAGCCGTGATCAATTTAAGAACGAATTGAGAAATTTGTGGTGCATTCTCTAAACAAATTTCGGAAGGAAAGCCTGGGAGAATTCAGAAAGAGTCTTCTCTGGGAATTTCTTGGACAAATGTCTCAAAGCGCTTCTACTATGTCAATACCTGTATGTTTGAAGTAAGTCACAGTGGCTGTAGAAGAATAACAGGATATATTCCTGAAATAATCGCAAGGAGAATTTCTGAAGCAATTCCTTTGCAGGGGCTGGAGGGATAATTCTTGACGGAATTCATTCCTGAATAGATCTGTGGATGAATGCCTTTTAAATTTTCTCGGAGATAATTGTGAAAAAGTTCCTGGATGACTTCTTGGATGATTTCCTGACTCCTCTAAAATTATCTTTTTGAACTCCAATACAAATCGCTGGAGAAATTCCTCTAGAAAGTATTAAATAAAAACAGGTAATTACAATTGTAAAATTTTTTGGGGTAATCCCTGGAAAATATGATGGCCGGTTTACTGAAATTTCTGACCGAGTCTCTGAATAAATTTTTGAAATGATTCCGAAAGGAATTTCCTGGAGCCATCCCTGTAAGAACTTCCTGGAGGAATCCTTAGAGGAGTTATGGTAGGAATTCCTGGAGAAATTTCTGAAGAAAATGCTTGTGGAATCCCGGGAGGAATTTCTTGACAAATTTCCGGAGGAATCCTTGGAGGAATTTCCGGACGTATTTTTGGATGGAGGAATCCCTAGAAGAATTCTTGAAGAAATTCCGGAAGAATTCTTAGAGAAATACCTGATGCTATTCCTAAAGCAATCTCTAGAGGAACTTCTGGACAAATTTCTGGCGGAATCCCTGGAGAAATTCCTGGTGGAATCCATGAAGAAATTTCTGGGGGAATCCCTGAAAGTATACTTGCAGGAATTGCTGGAGAAATCGCTAGAGGAATTCTTGAAGGAATCTCTGGAGGCATTTCTGAAGGAATAAATGGAGGATTTCCTGGAGGCATCCCTGAAAAAAATCTTGGTGGAATTTCTAGAGAAATTCTGGAAGGGCCCCGTGGAAGAACTCCCGGAGAAATTCCTAGATGAATTCTTAGAGAAATCCCTGGATAAATCCGTGGAGAAATTCCCTGTGAGATACTGTACGTGCCTAACTCTATACAAAATTTTAAATCAATCGGTTTGAAATTGACTCAGTTATAGCGGCAAGTGCCCAAAATAGGTACACCTGCTCAAATGGTACAAGACCCTACCTTAAAGGATCTAAAGAAATTCCTGAAGGAAACCGCGAAAACAGGACTAAAACAATCACTGGAGGGACCTCTAAAGATATCTCAGGACAAATCCCCGAAGATATGTCTGGTGGAATCCCTAGATGAATTCTTGAATCTCTGGAGAAACCCATGATTCAATCACAAAGATGAACCATCCCCTGCAAATCTCGATAATGGAGATAATAATAATAATGACTGAATCACAGCAAAATTCCTGGAGGAATTGGTCATACTCAGATAGTTTACGAAACTGGAAAGGAATAAATCTAGAACAGTCAATACTGCAATGACGATTTGCATATTCACATATCGGGCGACCATGCCGCTTTAAGTCTTTTAAAGTTAGCCCCCCCCCCTGGGCTCCCTCCAGAAAAAAAATCCTAGCTACGCCAGCTAACGAACAAAAGCGGAATACCCTGTGTTAGAGATGTTCCGAGGAGATGGAATAACCAGTGAAGCTCTCCGTTATCAAGGTTCCTGAACACGGTAACGTAGCAACCTGCGAATCAGGTGACCAGACTCAACCTTGCGGATCGGGGTATGTTGGAACTGCGGCCGACTGTTCACAGCTAGAGAAACGTTAACGTTTCTCTAGCTGCAATATCCAGTCGTTTTAAGCAATCCTTCCGTTCACAGCTTGGTTCACAGTATTCTTGATCTTGGCAGGTCGATTGTGACCTTAAACATACATACATATATGTAAGTTCACCGAAAGCCGTTCGACAACGGGTCAGATCTTTACCCAATGGTAACTCTGCCAGAAATGTCCAGGCCCCAACGCCTTTTCACCTTTTTATTCTCTACAAGGCGACATACGAACAAGGTATTAGTTATTATGGTCAAGTGTGGCTCACAGGAACGATAGACAGTGTGCAAATTTTCTGAAATTCTTGAGTAAGCACTTCAGCCATGACTTCAGCTCATTCGAATCTCGACGGCGACTACGACAGAGTGATGTGCGTTTCCAGCCTCGGCTCTAAAACCCTCGATAAACGCATGATCCCATAAAATCATATTACAGGGGTAATATTACATGCTGTTCGCACAATCTACTTGACGGACTCCAGTTCTGGGAATGAAATCGGAACAGACTCAGCAGTTTCATGACGCACATGCGCTGACGACACTAAACCGCTGCTGAGACGGTGCTTACCGTCGTGTTCATACATTTTATTCAAATCGCAACCATGCAAATAAATGCCCTCATCAAACAGCACACTGAATCGAAACACACCTTCCCGTGCGTCGGTTGGTGTGCAAAACCCATACGCTTCTTCCTAGGCTCGGAATGACATTCATACATAATTTTTCGCATTGCCATTCTTCTCCGGCCGGCGGAGGGCATCATCATCGCCGCGCGATCCAAGCAACCGTTTAATAATATAATTTACCTCTTCCCTTTGCTGTAGTAGAGCTGCCGAGCTGCCCTGCTCTGCTCTGAGCACTGACTGCTGACTGGCTTGCTTAGGTTTCCCCCAATCCAACCCTCCGGCACCCCCCCGGACGGGTGACCATGTCCGTCACTAAAGCCGAAGACCAAGAAAACGACAAACAAAACTGTTTCTTCAAGGCTAAGGTTACCAGCACCGCCATCGCCATGCCGTGCCTCTCTACGACTGCTACGATGACGACGACGACGACCAGCGAGCTCCACCGCAGCGCAGCGTACCGAACTGCTTCGCTCGCTCATCGCAGTTGGCGGTGGCGGCGAGGTGCGTAATACGAAACGGTGCAGTGCGCTCCGGCTATTCGCCGCTCCGCGCTGGTGAGTTATAATTTAATACGTGTTGTCCATAAAATTAAAGCACTCACCCGCTCACTTACTCACCTACTCGCAGTCCGAGTCGGGGGCTGCTTCATATGTAGGTAATTTTTATTTTTACGAGCACGACTTGCTACATGTCGTCCTATTGCCTGGCATGAGACGATGAGGACGAGGACTTGCCTCCCCACACCAAAGTGACACGTTGTTGCGGTGGTCCGTTGTTGTGGTGATCCGCGTTCCCACATCTCTCCTATTCTACACGGTTTTGCGCCCGGGCGGGACTAATTGGTGGTGGAATTTTAATTGCGCAAAAAAGCTGCCCGCTTTTGTTACCTTTTACCTCTACGACGGTCTTTGATACAGTTGTTAAATTGTACGATGACGGTGGACAACAAATTAGAAACTAACTTGCGCCAAATTGGCCATCAGCAAGGAGCACCTGCTTTTCAGGATTCTTTTTCTGAAATAAAATGTTGCACCTTTTTTCCGGAGAGACCAAAAGGGCAAAACACAGAGGCCGGTGCATAAATTAGGATTCCCCCTTATCAACAGGTTGCCGGGCGACCACACAGGGTTAGGTTCAGCTGGGCTTCTAATGGCTTGCGATGAAAATGTATGAATTCAAATTAATTCTTGACAGTTGCTATAATTACTGGATCGGAATGAGTAGTTGGTGATACCCTAATTGATTGCTTCGCCACTTTCTTACGTAATAATAGAATGTTTTACTTTTTTCTCTCATTTGATAAATCTTCAATATTTTAATGGACAATGGGCTTAATCTATAATTTGAGAAGTAATAATTCAGTTCAATTGTATTTTAGACGAGTGACGAGTGTACTCTTCCACTATTGCATGTGCCTTTGGCATATTGGCCGCAAAGCAAACAAACTGACCGCATTTCACGAAAATCGTAGCCGTGCTCGTCGCATTACACCTCATTGCGTCCGCGCTCGCCATCGCGTCACTACGTCGTCGGCGTTACGCAGTTTAGTACACCGTCCATGGCTGCTTTGATTAGTTTTGTATGTTTGACAGGAAGCCGTTCTCGCTCATGACTTTCTATAGCTCCCGGAGGAATTTCTGGAGGAATCCATTGATTTCTTGGAGAAATCTGTGGAGCAATTCTTGGAGTAATCCCTAAAGGAATTCCTGGAGGATTCCTCGGAGAACCTTGAGGAGGAAATCCCCGGAAGAGTTCCTAGAGAAATCACCGAAGGAACTCCTGGAGGAATCCCTAGAAGAATTTCTGGTGTATTCCCGGAGGAATTTCCGACAGAATTTCTGGAAGAATCCCAGAAGGAATTCCGGGAGACAACTCCGGCGGAATTCCTGGTTGAATCCCTCAGGAATCTCCGGAGAAATTCCTGAAGGAATCCCCGGAGGAATTCTTGGATGAATCCGAATTTCCAAAGGATTCCTGGAGAAGACCCCAGAGTAATTCGTGAAGGAATCTCCGGAAGAATTCCTGGAGGAATCCCTGGAGGAATTCCTGGTAGATTCCCCGGAGAAATTCTTGGAGAAATTGCCAGAGAACTCCTGTAGGAATCCCCGTAGGATTTTTGGTGGAATCCTTGGCGAAAATCGCAGAGGAATCTCCGACAGATTTTCTAGAGGAATCCCAGAAGGAATTCCTGGAGAAAACTCCGCAGGAATTCCTGGTTAAATCCCTGAGAAATCCCCGGAGGAATTCTTAGAGGAATTTTCGAAAGATTTCTAGAGAAGACTCCAGAGTAATTCATGGAGGAATCTCCGGAAGAATTCCTGGAGGAATCCCTGGAAGAACCACTGGGTAAATCCCCGGAGAAATTACTGGAAGAATATCCGGAGGAATCCCTGAAGAAATTTCTCATGCAATACACGCAAGAATTCCTGATGGAATCACTGGAGGGGTTCCTGGAGAAATCCCCGGAGGAATTACTAGAGGAATCCCTGGGGGAATTCCTGGTGAATTACCCGAAAGAATTCTTAGATGAATCCCCGGAGTAATTCATGGAGGAATTGCCGGAGAATTCCTGGAGGAAACCCAAAAGAAGTTCCTGGAGAAAACTCCGACGGAATTCCTGGTTGAATCTCAGAACTCCTGATGAAATCTTTGGAGGGATTCCTGGAGAAATCCGCGGAGAAATTCCTGGAGGAATCCCTGGAGGAATTCCTGGTGGATTCCCCGGAGGAGTTCTTGGGCGAATTCCTGGAGTAATTCTTGGAGGAATTGCCGGAGAATTTCTGGAGGAAACCCAGGAGGATTTTTGGTGGAATCTTCAGCTTTAATCCTGGAGGAATTTCCGGCCAGAATTTTTGAAGGAATCCCAGAAAGAATTCCTGGAGAAAACTCCGGAGGAATTCCTGGTTGAATCCCTGAGAAAGCAACGGAGAAACTCCTGGAGGAATCTCCGGAGGAATTCTTGGATGAATCTCTGGAAGAATTCCTGGAGGAATCCCTGGAAGAACCACTGGATAAATCACTGGAGAAATTACTGGAAGAATCTCCGGAGGCATTCCTGAAGAAATCACTGGAGGAATCCCTGGAGGAACTCCTGGTGGATTCCCCGAAAGAATCTTGGATCAATCCCTAGAGTAATTCTTGGAGGAATTGCCGGAGAATTCCTGGTGGAATCCCCGGAAAAAAATCCTGGAGGAATTTCTGAAATAATTCCTGGAGGAAACCCAGAAGGAATTCCTGGAGAAAACTCCGGAGAAATTCCTGGTTGAATCTTTGAGGAATCCTCGGAGAAATTTCTGGATGAATCTCTGGAGGAATTCTTAGAGGAATTTCCGAAGGATTTCTGGAGAAGACCCCAGAGTAATTTGTGGAGGAATCTCCGGAAGAATTCCTGGAGGAATCCCTGGAAGAACCACTGGGTAAATCCCTGGAGAAATTATTGGAAGAATCTCCGGAGCAATTCCTGAAGAAATCACCGAAGGAATTCCTGATGGACTCACCGGAGGAATTACTGGAGGATTCTTCGGAGAAATTCCTGGAGGAATTTCTGGTGGATTCTCCGGAGGAACTCTTGTATAAATCCCCGGAGCAATTCCTGGAGGAGTTGCCGAAGAATTCCTGGAGGAATCCCCGGATGGTTTTTAGTGGAATCCCCGGTGAAAATGCTGGAGGAATCTTCGACAGAATTTCTGGAGAAATCCCAGAAGGAATGCCTGGAGAAAACTCCGGAGGAATTCCTGGTTAAATCCCTGAGGAACCCCCGGATAAATTCCTAGAGGGATCCCCGAAGGAATTCCTGGAGGAATCCCCGGAGGAATTCTTAAAGGAATTTCCAAAGGATTCCTTGAGAAGACCCCAGAGTAATTCGTGGAGGAATCTCCGGAAGAATTCCTGGACGATTCCCTGGAAGAACCACTGGACAAATCCCCGGAGAAATTACTGGAAGAATCTCCGGAGGAATACCAGAAGAAATTTGTCATGCAATAGGTGTCAGGCCATTCGGCCGAAGGTCATTAGGCCGAAGGCCATTCGGCCGAAGGTCATTAGGCCGAATGGTCATTAGGCCGAATGGTCATCAGGCCGAATGGTCATTGGGTCTTCTTCTTGCCGTTACGTCCCCACTGAGACAAAGCCTGCTTCTCAGCTTATTAACTGAGAGCTTCCTCTGCAAATGACCATTTTGCATGTGTGTATCGTGTGACAGGCACGAAGATACTTTATTGATGCTGAATCTACTGATATTTTACCCATGAATTTTTCCTTCTTTAAAACATAGGCTATTCTTTCTAGTTCCATTGTTAAACTAGTTTTTGCCAAAAATTGTTGGAAAAGGTAAAAACAACGGCTAACTTTCAATTCGTCCTGATGACCATTCGGCCTAATGACCATTCGGCCTAATGACCTTCGGCCTAATGGCCTTCGGCCTAATGACCTTCGGCCTAATGACCCAGCATCCATGCAATACACGCAAGAATTCCTGATGGAATGACTGGAGGGATTCCTGGAGAAATCCCCGGAGGAATTACAGGAGGAATCTCCGGAGAAATTCCTGGAGGAATCCCTGGAGGAATTCCTGGTGGATTTCCCGAAAGAATTCTTGGATGAATCCCTGGAGTAATTCTTGGAGGAAATGCCGGAGAATTCTTGGAGGAATCCCCGGAGGATTTTTGGTGGAATCCCCGGCATAAATCCTGAAGGAATCTCCGACGGAATTCCTGGAGGAAACCCAGAAGGTATTCCTGTAAAAAACTCCGGAGAAATTCCTGGTTGAATCTTTGAGGAATCCCCGGAGAAATTTCTGGAGGAATCTCTGGAGAAATTCCTGGAGGAATCTTCGGAGGAATTCTTAGAGGAATTTCCGAAGGATTCCTGGGAATCCTTCCTGGGAAAGAAGACCCCAGAGTAATTCGTGGAGGAATCTCCGGAAGAATTCCTGGAGGAATTCCTGGTAGAACCACTGGGTAAATCCCTGGAGAAATTACTGGAACAATCTCCGGAGGAATTCCTGAAGAAATCACCGGAGGAATCCCTGAAGAAATTTCTCTTGGAATACACGCAAGAATTCCTGATGAAATCACTGGAGGAATCTCCGGAGGAGTTCCTGTAGAAATCACTGGAGGAATGCCTGGTGGATTCCCCGAAAGAATTCTTGTATCAATCCCTGGAATAATTCTTGGAGGAATTGCCGGAGAATTCCTGTTGGAATCTCCGGAGGGTTTTTGGTGGAATCCCCGGAGAAAAATCCTGGAGGAACCTCCGACAGAATTCCTGGAGGAAACCAAGAAGGAATTCCTGGAGAAAACTCCGGAGGAATTGCTGGTTGAATCTTTGAGGAATCCCCGGAGGAATACCTGGAGGAATTCCCGGAGGAATACCTGGAGGAATTTCCGGAGGAATTCTTGGATGAATCTCCGGAGGAATTCTTAGAGGCATTTCCGAAGGATTCCTGGAGAAGACCCCAGAGTAATTCGTGAAAGAATCTCCGGAAGAATTCCTGGAGGATTCCCTGGGAGAACCATTGGACAAATCCCCGGAGAAATCACCGGAGGAATCCCTGGAGAAATTTCTCATGCATACACGCAAGAGTTTCTGATGAAATCACTGGAGGGATTGCTGGAGAAATCCGCGGAGGAATTACTGGAGGAATCTCCGAAGAAATTCCTGGAGGAATCCCTGGAGGAATTCCTGGCGGATTCCTCGGAGGAATTCTTGGATGAATCCCCGGAGCATTTCTTGGAGGAATTGCCGGAGAATTCCTGTAGAAATTACCGGAGAATTCTTGGAGGAATCCCCGGAAGATTTTTGGTGGAATCCTCGGCGAAAATCCTGGAAGAATCTCCGACAGAATTCCTGGAGGAATCCCATAAGGAATTCCTGGAGAAAACCCCGGAGGAATTCTTGGATGAATTTCCGGAGGAATTTCTGAAGGACTCCTGGAGAAGACCCCACAGGAATTCCTGGAGGTATCTCCGGAAGAGCTCCTGGGGGAATCCCTGGATAATTCCTAGGAGGAATTCCTGGATATGTCCCCAGAGCAATTCCTAGAAGAATTCCTGATGTAGCCGCGGAGGAATTCCCGGAGGAGCTCTTGAATCAATCCCAGGAACAATTCTTGGAGGAATTGCCGGAGAATTTCTGGAGGAATCCCCGGTGAAAATCCTGGAAGAATCTCCGACAGAATTCCTGGAGGAATCCCAGAAGGACTCCCCGGAGGAATCACTGTAGAAATTTCTGGAAGAATCCCTGAAGGAATTCCCGAAGGAATCCTTGAAGAAATTCCTGGAGCAATTCCTGGAGGAATCACCGTAGGAATTTCTGGAGGAATCCCCGGAAGAATTCTTGAATAAATCTGCGGAGGAATTCCTGGAGGAATTCCCGGAAGAATTCTGGATCAATCCCAGGAACAATTCTTGGAGGAATTTCTGGAGAATTCCTGATGGAATCCCTGGCGAAAATCCTGGAGGAGTCTCCCACAGCATTCATGGAGGAATCACAGAAAGAATAAGAAAACTCCGAAAAAATTTCTGGTGGAATCCCTGGAGGAATTTCTGAAGTAATCCCTGGAGCAATTCCTGCGAGAATCCTCGGCGAAATTCCTGAGGGAATCCTCGGAGCAATCACCGGAGGAATTTCTGAAGGAATTCCCGGACGTATACCTGGAGGAATCCCTGGAAGAATCCTTGGAGGAATTCCTACAGCAATCCCTGGAAGAATCCCTGGATAAATCCTCGGAGAAATTCCTGGAGGAATCACTGGAAGAATTCCTAATGTTAGTCGCTGAGTAATTCCTGGAGGAATCCTTAAAGGAGTTCTTGGATCAATCCCAGGAACAAATCTTGGAGGATTTGCCGGAGAATCCCCGGCGAAAATCCTGGAGGAGTCTCCGGCAGAACTCCCGGAGGAATCCCAGAAGGAATTCCTGGAGGAGTCCCAGAAGGAATTTTCAGAGAAAACCCCGGTGGAATTCCTGGTGGAATCACCGCAGGAATTTCGAGAGGAATCCCCGGTGAAATTCTTGGATGAATCTCCGGAGAAATTCATAGAGGAGTCTCCGGAAGAATTCCTGGAGGAATCCCCGGAAGAATTCCTGGAGGAATCTCCGGAAGAATTCCTGGAGGAATTCCTGGAGGTATTCCTGGAGGAATTCCTGGAGGAATAGCTCCAGGAGTTCAGAAGGGTTTTCCGGAGGAAATTTTGAAGGAATTTCCGGAGAAATTCCTGAAAGAATCCTTAGAGAAATTCATCTCTAAAATTCCTTGAAGGAGCTCTTGAAGTAATCCCTGGAGGAAAAAGTCTTTGAGTGATCTCTAAAAGAGACTCCAAGAGAAACTCCTAAAAAAATCTCCAAAAGGAAACATTTATAAGACCGCTAGAAAAAATCCCTTCCTTAAAGGAACACGCGGACCAATCCACAGAAGAAGCGGCTGGAGGAATTTCCAGAGGAAACTCCTGAAGCGATTTTTGAAGAAACCTTCAGACAGAACCCCTAAAGAATTCCACAAAGGAACTTTTGATAGAATTTGCCCAGGAGTTCACGATTTCCTTCCTAAGAATTCGTAAGAAATCCCTTGTGGGGAAACCTCCAGCAATTTATTCCAGGAAATCCTCCAGCAGATCCATCCGCGAGAATGCATTCAGTTTGTACCGCAACCAATTACTTCCGGCAAATCCTCCTGTCATATGTCTGTGAATCCTTCAGCAATTCCGTCAGAAGAATCTTCCGGAACTTCTTTCTGAGGAATGTAGCTATTCCTACCGCTCGGGGGAACGGGGGAGGCTTTGGGGTTTGGCATGAAGAGCATTTCTGCAGGATTTGCAGTACGATAAATATTTGGCCTGTTGTCGATCGTCCATCGATGTAGCCGGCTTGATAACTTTCAACGAACTCATTTGTTTTAACAGACTGCGGAAGATGCTCTCGGATACCACTTTGTAGGCGGCATTCAAAAATGGTGATCGCTCCGAAGTTTTCACATTGCTTCCTTCGATTTCCCAGATCTTGGCTATTAATCGGTGCAGGAGACAGGTGGCCAACATTTCTGGGTCCATCTTGATGAGTTGAGCTGAGATTTCATCCTTACTTGCTGCTTTGAGCTGATGTTTGGCACTCTCTTCTTCATTCCGGTCCTCTGCTGCATTGGCGTAGTCGTTTTCTCCATGCCTTGCCTTAGTTCCTCGATCCGTTTTCATCGAAGTGATGCTTCCACCTTTCAATTTCCACACATACATCCGTTGCATGACCCGTCCTTATTGCTGCACATGTCGGCTCGAAGCCTTTGCGGAATGCGTTGAGAACTTCCAGGTTTCTTGAGAAGAGCATAGCAGTTTCATTTTCGCACACTCCGGTTCGTCTAGGCTGGCTTGAAAGAAGCGGGTTCCGCTTCTATTTGTTACGTTCCATGTTCCGCCGGGTTCTATGCTTCAGCATTGCCACTCGCGATGCGTTCATCTCCTTCATTTTCGCTCTGAACTCTGCAGACGGTGCTCTTGGGTGCGCTGTTTTTGTCTGCTTTTATGTTATGTACTTTAGAGGAGCCAAACAGAGATAGCACACAACGGTGCAGATTTCACGGCGGTGCTGAACCGAGACAAAAGTGGCAGGTGATGGTCATCGCTGAGCAGCTCGATGAGTTGATCGAATACACTAGCGGGAGCAACAACAACAACATCCACATGGATCATAAACAGGGCCTGCTGAAACTCTGCAAGTCGATGGCTCTGGCCAAGAAGTAGCATGACCTTTTGACCAAGGAGCGAAGAGCAATCGATTCGCGCAAGAATGGGGAGGTTCACCTAAATGGACAGCTTTGTCTCTTTCGGAATCTCGACAACGGCACAAGAGGCAACGCATCTCGTCCATATCCGAGAAATGTAAAACTGCGCTATGACTCGAGGACCGAAACACAAGAAATGCCCAGCCAGCGTTCTTCTCGTCGGCATGCTCAACATCGAGGACTCTTGCATCCGCTGGGTCCCAGTGCGACACAAATTCACGAACATTGACAACGGTACCCGTCAACTAATTCAACAACGGAACACCTCCACACTTAAATTCAGAAATTGATCTCGGTAAACGGTTTACCGAGAATCCAACAGCTGATATCTCGGTAAAATATTTACTGATTCTCGGTAAAATTTTTACCGAGATTTCGGTAAACCATTACCGAGTCTCGGTGAACTTTGCCGAGATCTCGGTAAAAAGTTGGATTACCGAGATCTCGGCAAAGTTTTAACGACATCTCGGTAAAACTTTTACCGAGATTCAGTAAAAATTATTACTGGATTCTCGGCAATCCGTTTGCTGAGGTCGGCGATTTAATTTAAGTGTGTCTACGCCGATGATAGCGAGATCGTCGTAAACGGTCGCACGCCCAGAATCTACAGGTCTCGGCTCTAGCAGGGCGTTACGGCTTACGTTGTCGGCTACCTCACGAGCTGGAGGATAAAGGTCAACGAAGTCAAGAGCCAAGCCACGTCTTCCCGCATCGATCATCGACGAAGCTCCTTGTTCCACCGGACTGCTACATCCGGATAAACGGGAATGTCTCCGGGAACTCCATCGAGAATTTCTCCAAGAGTTCCACTGGGAATTCCTCAAGCTCTGCCTCCAGGAATTTCTTCAGGATATCTCCCGAGAATTCGTCAAGGACATCCTCCAGGAGTTCCTCCGGAAAATCCTCCAGGAATTTCTCTGGGGATTCTTCCAGGAAATTCTTCAGGGATTCCTCCAGGAATTCCACCGGGAATTTACCCAGGAATTCTTCCAGGAATTTCACTAGGAATTCCTCTGGAAATGTCTCCGGGAATTCCTTCGAAATTTTTTCCAGGATTTCCTCTAGGACCCTCATCAGGAACTCCTGCGGAGATTCCTTCAGGAATTCCTCCGGTAATTTCCCCAGGAATTCTTATGGGAATTTCTCCAGGAATTCCTCCAGGAGTTTCTCCTGGAATTCCTCCGAGAATTTCCTCAGGAATACCTCCATGAGTTCCTCCGGAAATTATTCCATGAATTGCTCTGGGATTTTCCTCAGGAATTCCTTCAATAATATTTCTAGGAGTTCCTTCAGGAATTTCTCCGGGAATGTCTCCCGGAATTCCTTCAGGAATTTCTTCAGGAAATCCGCCAGGAATTGCTTCGGAAATTCCTTCAAGAAATTGTCCGGTAAACCCTCCAGAAATTCTTCCAGGAACTCCTCCGAGAACTCCTCCAGAAATGCCTCCGGGAATTTCTTCAGGAAAACTTCCGGTTTTTTTTTTCAAAAAAAAAAAACAAAAAAAAATCACTGGGAATTTTTCCAGGAAGCCTTCCGTGGCTTTTTTTTTCAGAAAACCATCAGAGAATTTCTCCAGGAATTCCTCAGGGAATTTCTCTAGGGATTCCTCCTTGGATTTCTCCAGGAATGTCTCCAGAAATTCTACTAGAATTTCTCCAGGAAATCCGTCCAAAATTTTTCCTGGAATTTCACTAGGAATTTCTTCACGACTCCCTCCAGCAAATTCTCCAGGAATTTATCTAGGAATCCCATCAGCAATTCCTCCGGTGATTCGTTTAGTAATTTTTCCAGGACTTTTTCCGGGATTATTTCCAGGAATTCAGTCGGGTATTTCTCCAGGAATTTTCCCGGGATTCCTCCGGGAATTCTTTCAGGGGAATCCTTCAGAGATTCTTCCAGAAATTTCCTCCGAGGAATCCCCCAGAAAGGAGATTCCCTGAAGAATTTTCCGGAGGAATTTCTGGAGAAATTACCGAAGGAATTCCTAGCGAAAATTTCCTGAGGAATTCCTAGAAGGGATTCTCAGAGGAATACTTGAAGAAATTTCCAGAGGATTTCCTGAGAAATTCCCGAAAATTTCCTTCAAAAATTCCCGGAGAAATTTCAGAAGAATCCCCGGCAGTTCATGGACGAATTCCTGGGGAAATGTTTGAATGTTTTGAATGCCGGATAAATTTCAACCTGCCGAACAATTTTGAAGAAAACGCCATGCTTTTAGCTCATTAGAGTAACGAGATACACGTGTTAAAATATTATACACAATGTGCCACCTACCGAATAAATCACGAATCAAAGACTCAACTATCAGACAGTTTTTAGCTTGCTGAAGAGCTTTGTTGAAGACGGCATCATCCTTTCTTATCAGGATTCTGAGATATAGAAGTTTGAACATGTTTTACCCAAGGTTGCAACCATTCATTTGCAAAGATTTACATTCATTTGCTATTATCTCAGTTCAGAAGCAGGCTATCGAAAAACAATGTAAATTTCATTCACGCTGTGGAAAGTTGCCTTCACAGCTCGTTCACGACTTTGGAATGCGTGTGCGACCCCAATGTTATGCGGCAAACTTTCAGATAAAACTACAAGGTTAAATTCATCCAACCTTGTAGTTTTATCTGAAAGTTTGCCGCATAACATTGGGGTCGCACACGCATTCCAAAGTCGTGAACGAGCTGTGAAGGCAACTTTCCACAGCGTGAATGAAATTTACATTCACCGCGTGGAGAGTTGCCTTCACAGCTCGCTCACGACTTTGGTATACGTTTGCGACCTCAATGTTATTCGGAAAACTTTCAGATAAAACCACAAGGTTAAATTCAGCCATACATTGTTTTTCGATAGCCTGCTTCTGAACTGAGATAATAGCAAATGAATGTAAATCTTTGCAAATGAATGGTCGCAACCTTGGTTTTACCCTGGTGCCACCTAGCAGACGATTCTCGATCCAAAAACGCCATTGTCAGATAGTTCTTTGCCTGTTGAACAACTTTGCTGAAAACGGCATGCTTGTACCTCATTAAGGGTATCGAGATATACGTGTTTGAATTTTTCAGACACATTGCGCCACCTAGCGGATAAAACCAAACCAAAGACTTGACAATCAGCATGGTGAACAATTGTTGCTGACAATTGTTCTGAGCATGCTGAAGAACTTTGCCGAAGACAGCATGATTCTATCTTATCAGGTTTCTGAGATATGAGGGTTTGAACATTTTTGACACTGGCGCCGCCTAGCAGCTGAATCGCGAAACAAAGTCGCCATTGCCAGTTAGTTCTTAACCTGCTGAACAATTTCGCCGAATACACTATACCTCATCGGCATCTTGAGATATACGTTGCGCAAAGTATGTGGCCAATTTTGGTACCCCAAGACAATCCGGAATAACTCCGGAACCATGAGGACCAGGCACCCATGTCCCCGGCATCATAAACAAGAAGAGTTCTTCGGGAAGTTGTGAAAATTTCATCAAAATCCATCGAAAAATAAAAAAGTTATGACCATTTTTGTGCTTTTCCGAAGGTGGAAAATGTAGGTAAGTTGGCTGGATGAAGGTTAATAAAGGAGCTCCGTGCATCTATTTTAAGCATTAGGATAAGTATGTAAAGTGTTCGTATCGACGAGAGTGGAATAGAGCGAGGTACGGCCTACAAGGCTGCAAATCTGCCGTGAACGAAGAGATTAAAGAGAAACTTCAGAGAATACGAGCATGGCTGCCACAACGGCCGACTTGATCCCCTACTAATTCATGACGTGATGTCTACAGAAGTAATGGCCAAGGTGAGGGGTTCACGACCATAGGCTCCCATCCTCTACGGCCAACCAAAGCCACGTTGGAGGAACTCATCGCACTAGCGATGTCGCTCAAGGCACCGGGTAATGTTCCGAGTAGCATCTTAAGTAGCTTTCAAGCAGCTCATTGTTAGTTTCTTAAGCAGCCAGAAAGTTTCATTCGGAACATTATCTGAACTTCGTGGAGGGGGGTTTGGTCAAGGGTTTTGGTTACCCTTTACCGTACTATTCATAGTGATTCGGAAGTCCGGTGGACTGAGGAACGGTACACTGGAACCTCTTTTTATGCACATGGCTGGGACTGCATAAATTAAAAATGTGCATAAATTAAAAAAGGCATAAAAAGAGGGAAATTTATGCATAAATTAAGTTTGGGCTTCAATTATAAAATCTAGTTTGCGAGAACAGATCTTGCTCCTGGGCAGATGAGGTGGGGCTAAGGGGGTTTCCAGAATGTCCCCAGAGAGCCTAAAAAGGGGGTTCCAAGGGGCTTCAGGGGCGTTTTAAGAGGTTGTTTCGGGGGGTTTGAGGAGCCTTACAAGGGTGTTCAGTCAGGATTTTTTGGTGTTTTCATGGGATTACGGAGAATTCTGGGGTGTTTCAATAGTATTAAGTGGGTTTCAGGGGCGTTCCAAGGGGCTTTAGGGGCAATTCTAGGGATCTCAGGAGACTTTAAAGGGCGTTACATGAGGTTTGAGGGGCGATTTAAGGTATTTCAGAGTCTGCTCTGAAACTTCCTGAAATGCCTCAAAAATCCCTCTTGAACCCCCCGGGGACCCCATGTAACGCACCTGAGAGGCTTCGAAACCCCTGAGAACTTCTCCGTAACGCTACCGTAACTCCTCTGAATCCCCCAAAAATGTTCTGAAACGTCTTGAAGTGCCTCCAAAATCCTTTTTAAATCCCATCGGACCCCATGTAACGCACCTGAGAAGCTCCGAACACCCCGAAAACTCCTCCGTAACGCATAAGTAACGCCTCTGCATCCCGCCGAAAATGATCTGAAACATCTTGAAATGTTTAAAAAAAATCCTCCTAAACAAAAACCCCCAAAAATGCCTCCGTAACGGCTTTGAAACCAGCCTAAAATGCTCTGAGACTCCTAAAACGACTCCGAAATCCCCTTAAGACCCACTCGGAGTCCATGTAACGCACATGAGACCTTCGGAAACACCCAAATTCGAACCTGTAACCTTCCTTTGCTCTCATCTGTAAACACTTCCCGGTCACCGTTGCAATAGTTCCTGTCATTATTAAATATTCTTATGCACAATATTAGTTTAGCTTTCCCTCTTTTTATGCAGGGCATAAAAAAAGGTGCATAAATTAAAAGTGCATAAAAAACCTGCATAAAAAGAGGTTTTAGTGTACTATAATCACTGTAGGAATCATGAGGTATAATACATATTGGAATCTTGTTCAAGAAATACATCAAGGAGTAGAGATGTGAATTGTTAAGACCGACTTTATAGAGAAAGTTTAAAGCGCAGTTTCGAGTTCAAAAGGAATCGATCAAGAAACTTCTTGAGCGATTCCTGGCAGAAACTTTCTACGGTGACGGCCATTTGAATTGTCATTTCTTCGCAACTGCGTACTGCGATGGAAGAAAAACGGTTTCTTGGGCGATTCAGGCAAGAAATTTCCCATGCATCAAGATAGGCCGAGAAATTCCTTCTGAACTGCAAACAGCGCTTAAGCGTCTAAACAGGATTCGCATGTGAACGTCAGTTTGTTGGTTAGCTTTAATGATAATAAACGTGCTCCGAAGAGAAATGTGAAGTGTTTTGAATTGGAAACCGAAATAATGAACGAACGATCCAAGAACAAGCTTCCTCGTTTTGCAAGTTCCATTTGTCAGATATGTATGTGCCTATAAAGTTTGTATGAAAAATTGCAATGGGATTTTTTGAAGTTTCACCTTAACCAAGGAGGAATATAGGCCAATTTAGATATACTTGCTAACGGGTAGATAAATGTATAAATCATGAATTTAATACATTCTCTCACGACACATTAATCTCGCAGTTTAAAATTGGTCATATCCACCCAAATAAATCACTGCCATCCACTAGACTAGACCATCCATATTTTTCACGCATCTTGCACCCCATCGAACCAACCCCATGCTCCATGATGGGGTGAACGACCTCCCTTGACTTTGGTTGGAGCTCAACCGGAAACGATTGGAGAAAGACGCTTTTCCACGCAGCTGAGCAGCCAGCCAACTGGCTGGCAGCGTAGGAAATTGCACACGAAATAAGAATTGCAGATCGTTTCGAGCACATAAAATGTGGGTATAGGAAAAAGAATTCCAACTCGGGAACAACGAGGTAGCGAAAAATTGGATGCGAAAAAACGATGATGAAATCATCAGAAACCACCACCGATCTTCGCGTTTCGCATGTTGATTTGGTTTGGGCAGGCAGGCAGGGGCAGACAAATTGAATGTACAGTTTCTGGTGGGGGGGGGAAGAAAAATGGAAAATAAGTGGAACTTTTCCGAGCAACTTAATTCATTGATGGCTGTGGCGGCCGCGGTGGTTGCTTCCCAATCTGGTTCCGCCCAAGAGGAGCTAAGAATCGTTGATGTGCTGCGCGCCAGGTGTCCAAAATCGGGGAGAAAGCAATCAAAAAATACTTTTAATTTCTGATTTATTTTCTTTTTTCTCGCCTTTTGGCGCAGCTGATCGTTTTTTCCGGGTGTTAATTGCCCACCACGCGGCTTGCTCATAGTTCATTCTTCGGGGATTAGAAGAATTTAGGGGGCAGTCTGTGAGATGCGCTCGTAGAATACACAGACAGACAGACAGACAGACAGACAGACAGACAGACAGACAGACAGACAGACAGACAGACAGACAGACAGACAGACAGACAGACAGACAGACAGACAGACTGTGTCGAAGACCACAAAGTGATCCGACGCCTTCCACCGTAGAACAAGCGCAGTTGAACACTATACCGAAGATAAACTAAACATTTGATAAATTGTCGCAAAAACCTTTTCCCCACCTTAATGCGTTTAGTCATTTCGTATCATTTTCCTTATTCCACCAGCCTGTGGTTGTTTTCGTTTCTTGTTTTTAAACTCCAATCACAATTATCACTTCCGATTTTTATCTCCGCTTTACTAACAATACCGCCTTGATTAGCTTCTCTCCACTGTTCCTCCTCATCGCGGCGGCTCTCATTATCAGCCAAAAGAAAAACCAACGGAACCCGAAAAACGCCAGATTGGCGCTCTTCTGGGGAGCAGTGCATTACCGACTCCAGCCAGAGCTCCAGATCGGCGCGGCGGTGGCGCTCCAGAAAGGTCGATGAACTTTCATCACTCCAGTGTCGGGAAAGGGGCCATGGACGGAAGAAAGTCTTTCTCCCCGAGGTTGCTTTCTTCCATTTTCACGGTTCGCCTGGGCGGTCGGGAGGAAATGCGTTCGGGAAGCAGCAGAGTTTAAAATAACTCACCTTCTGGGTGCTGTGTTGTGTGTTTGCTCGCGTCCATTCATCCCATTCCGGATCTGAGTAGGCATCGAACGGAACTCAAATTGGGCTGCTTTGATTCGGTGGCTCATTACATATGGATCAATGGATTTACATGCGTGTTTTGCGCGAAGCAAAGGGAAGAATTGACCGCCGATCGCGGGAAAATTACACCCAGAAGGGGAACAGTTGCTCCCCTGACTTACTCTGAGGAATTTGCTTCTAGCGGAGTTCGATATGAAAGTAATAAGAGTGATCATTCAGTTTCATTTATTAAGTTCAACATTAAATTCATGATAACAATGCAGCTGCAGCTCTCAAACGGGTGGCAAATCACGCACTACCCATCGTGCACTCTGCGCTCTAAGCTTACTTGTACTAACTGTATGATTAGCCAATACCAACGTTGCAGGTGTTGCAGAAATGCCGCGAATATAACGTGCCCACACATCACTTGTTCATCGATTTTAAATCGGCGTATGATACAATCGAGACCAGCTATGGCACATTATGCACGAATACGGATTCCCGTAGTTCGAGTATCCAGGACACTCTCGAGTCCCTTAGAATCTCGCAGAGGGTTACGGCAAGATGTTGGGTTAGTCTTTCGTGGTTACTGTTTTACATTGCTTTGGAGGGTGTAATAAGGAGAGCGGGGATAAACACGAGTGGAACGATTATCACGAAGTCCGTTCAGCTGCTTGGTTTCGCTGATGATATAGATATTATAGCTCGCAAATTTTAGACTATGGTGGAAACGTTCATCCGACTGAAGAATGAATCCAGGTGAATCGGATTAGACAATAACAATCAATTCGTGTCGAAGACAAAGTACATGATGGCAAAGGGCTCTAGGGAGGAATTACCGCGCCAGCCACCCCGAATTTCAGTTGACGGTGACGAAATCGAGGCGATTGAAGAATTTGTGTACTTGGGCTCACTGGTGACCGCCGACAACGACACCAGCAGAGAAATTCAGAGACGCATTGTGGCAGTTAATCGAGCTTACTTTGGACTCCGCAGAACAAAGTTCGCTGTCGCACGAAGTTAACTATCTACAAAACGCTGATTAGACCGGTCGTCCTCTATGGGCACGAAACATGGACCCTACGTGCAGAGGACCAACGCGCCCTTGGAGTTTTCGAACGGAAGGTGTTGCGTACCATCTACGGCGGAGTGCAGATAGAAGACGGGACTTGAAGGAGGCGAATGAACCACGAGCTGCATCAGCTGTTGAGAGAACCAACCATCGTCCATACCACGAAAATCGGGAGGCTACGGTGGGCGGGTCACGTCATCAGGATGTTGGATAGCGACCCGATTAAAATGGCTCCCGAGAGCCATCCGACCGGTACAAGAAGACTTGGTGCACAGCGAATTAGGTGGGTCGATCAAGTGGAGGACGATCTGCGGACCCTACGCAGAGTGCGGAACTCGAGACGCACAGCCATTGACCGAGTAGAATGGAGACGACCCCAACGTACAACAGAGGACACTCAGGCCTTAGTCTGACCGGTAAGGTAAGTACGGTACACGCTTAGGTAACTACGTACAAGTGAGCTAATATAGTGACGGAATTCTATCCACTTAGTAAGGCCGGGTGACACTGGCTTGAAACGGCGGATGGGCTAATGTCGACGCTGTCCTCCTTCCCATAAAATCGTGACGTGACCTAAAAGTACGTTCCTGGACTGTACCCCGCTTTGGCAACTAACTAGGCGGAAGTAGGTTCAGATGAACACTCTTGATTAGCACTGATCCGGCTCTGATCTCAGCCCCCGTAAAAGCCTGTGCCAACCCTCGGGTGGCCTCCCTGCTTGCATAGATAACCACCAGGATCATTGGCGAGTACTTCATTGGCAGTGAGGAATAGCGGCTCTGAGTGGGAACCAACAGAAATGACAACTACGAAATCCATGAACAACAACAATGTGATCGAAAGTGGAGAGGCAGAGGGAACTGGCGAGATCACCACTACGAGGAGTTGGTGTACCCACCAGCGAGCAGGCGGCAGAAGGTTTAACGGGAGGAGTACGAGGTGGCGCAGCTGACAGGCGCGGACTTCACACGGGTGCTGAACCGCAACAGAAGCGAACTACTACTACTAGATGTTGGTAGTTGCTGAACAGCTGGACGAGCTGATCGGCTTCACGAGCGGCTTACATCAGCAAGGACCGGAAATAGGGTCTGCTGAAGCTCCGCAAATTGCTAGCTCTGGCCAAGAAGGAGTACCAGGAGTTCGATCTCCGAAGAGTGGAGTACGGTTGAAGCGAGCAGGGCAATGCGGTCTACCCAAACGGAGCCGTAACGGAAAGGTCAAACCGCCATACGGCTAGAGCTGCATGGCCGAAACCTGTCGAGGTGACGAGGTGACAGTCCGAGGGAGGCAAGATGCGTCCGGCAGAGGCAGGCGGAAAACCGATAAGGAAGAAAGGAACGGCCAGCGCCAGCAACAGGCTCCCAATTCAGTTGCGAAAGGGGCTGAAAAACCAAGCCCCAGGAGGCCAACCGGACCAAGGGAAAGAGAACCCTAGAATTACGGTTGGAAAGAAGAAGGAGTTGAGAAAAGTGAAATCAGACTGCAAGCGCGAACGGAGCGACGCGCTGGTTTCCAAATCTGAGGCAGATACATACGCCGAGGTGCTGAGGACCATGCGAGGCCAAAGTCATCTCTCTCCGCTGGGCGCGGATGTAAAAAGCATCTGGCGCACCAAGACTGGAGAGATGATGCTTGTGCTGAAGAAGAAGGCGGCCAAGAAAGACACCTCCTAGAAGGCACTAGCTCAGCAGGTATTGGGCGACTAACGGCGGAGGCGACTCTCCAGTGTAAAAACCTGGACGAGATCACTGACACAGAGGAGCTTGCAACCGAACTTAAGCAGCAGTGCGGAGTAGATGCTCCAAGTGTATTGATCCGCTTGCGAAAGGGTACAGCAGGCACGGAGTTCGCCACGATCAAGCTCCCTACAGGGGAGGCGAACAAAACGACTGCAGTCGGCAAGATCAGAGTAGGCTGGTCCGTTTGGTTGCTCAGCGTCTACGAGCCGGACACTAATCGTGGGCGTGTAAAGGTCCTGACAGGAGCAAACTCTGCAGGTAGTGCGGAGTGGAAGGTCACATCGCCAGGGAGTGCAATTCGGCACCAAAATGGCAAATTTGCACAGCGAACAAGGGTCACACGACGGACGGGCTTATATGTCCAGGCACGCAAGGAGGTCGAATCAACCGACGATAATGCAGGTCACACAGCTAAACCTGAAGCACTGTAAAGCCGCACAACAAGTCAAGTACAGACATCGCTCTACTATCGGACCCATATTGCATCCCTCCCTAAAACGGGAACTGAGTAGCGGATAAGGCCAAGTTGGCGGCGATCTGTACAATCTGTCGTTTTCCGGTCCAGGAAATCATTTCCACGTCACACAAGGGCTTCGCAAGAGCGAAGATCAACGGGTACACACTGCAGTTGTTATGCCCCTCCCAGGTGGTCGATAGACCAGTTCTCGTCTATGCTAGATTCGCTATCAAGCGCACTAGATGAATTGAGTCCCGTGATCATCGGTGGAGACTTCAACGCCTGGGCGATCGAGTGGGGTAGCCGCTTGACTAACGCGAGAGGCTGGGCTGTACTCGAAGCTATGGCTAGACTGAACGTGGATGTCGCGAACGTAGGCGACAAAAAAGTCTACAGTAGGAAGTGCAGAGTCCATCATTGATGTGACCTACTGGAGTCAGGGTCTAAACCCTAGCTCGTACTGGATAGTCAACGATGGGTACACACAAAGTGACCATCTGGCGATTCGATACAGGATGGAACACGGAGGAAGACGGCCACAGCCGAAGGTCATCGACCGTCATCGGGGATGACTGACCTCGCGCTTCAATAAACCGGTATTTGTAGAGCGATTGCTTATGGAGTCTAATACCGACGATCTAGCCAGCGGTGGTTTAGTCGGAACTCCATGCATCCTGCCTAAGAGCTTGAAGGACGATGTAAAGAGCTCGCACCGGTGGAATGGAGCGAAGTAAGGCCTACAGGGCGGCTGAACTGGCTTTGAACAAAAAGATTAAGGCGCGTAAGCGGACGCACTTCAAAAATCTCTGCCAGGCAGCCAACACGACCCCTTGGAGTGATGCCTACAAAGTAGTCATGGCCAAAACGAAGGGCGCTTCAGTACTCCCAGAACGCTCCCCCGAGATACTGCAGAAGATCGTGGAAACATTGTTCCCGCGTCACGATATAAGATCATGGGCCCCTGTCCCTTATGGCCAAAGCGAGGTTGCGAGGTGACGAATGACAAGTTCGTCGCAACAGTGAAGTCACTTAAGTTGAGCAAAGCTCCGGGTCCAGACGATAACCCGACCGTAGCCATCAAGACGGCCATCGAGGCATGCCCTGACATGTTTGGAATGATTATTTAGTTGTGCCTAGACAGAGAGGTGAATACAGATACAGTACAGTATAGCATACAAATCTGTATCTGCCTTCTAGACATCACCGGGTAACTGTTGGAGAGGATCATTATGTCGAGGCTGATGATCTATATCGAGAAACCAAATAACTCTGGGCTCTCGGAAAACCAGTTTGGCTTCCGGAAGGGTCGATGGTGGACGCTATTCACCATAGGGAATGGGAGCCTGTCCCCAAAATGGCTGAGATGACGCTCTAAAAGAATAGAACGGGAATCCGTACTGCGCGGTCGTCACGCTGGACGTAAAGAATGCATTCAACCGCATCAGCTGGGCAACCATCGAGTGCGCCATACACCACCTAGGAGTCCCGGTTAGCCTATGCCGGATATTGGAGAGCTACTTCCAGAATAGGGTACTAATCTATGACACCGAGGAATGTTAAAGGAGCTACAACAGGAGGTACAATCACCGCAGGTGTACCATATGGGTCCATCCTGGGCACGGTACTTCGGAATGCGGCGTATGATGGCGTATTGAGGCTCAAAACCGGGCGTAAAGCTGGTCGACTTTGCCGATGATATTACCCTCATGGTATGCGGCGAGTCGATAGACTGGATGGTTAGTGAAGAACTGGATAAGGTCAAGACAGCTGAGAGGCGCTCAACAAAACAGGGGGGGGGGTTGTTGTGGTTGTGAACAACAGTAAGTTGGAACAGCAGGAAGTGGTCACCACCGGAGGGCTACTCGAGGTGTACACTGAAGCAACTTGGAGTCATGATCGACGATAAGCTGAAATTCGGCAGCCTCGTGGAATATACCTTCAAAAGGGAAAGCATGGAGATAATGGCATTGTCAAAGATAATGTCAAATTGCTCGGTAGTAGTCTCGAGTAAGCGTAAGCTGCTCAAGGCTGTAGCGGTCTCCATAATACGGTATGGCGCTGCTGCATGGTCGAGTGCGCTAGTGGTCACCCGAGACGTCAAGCGGCTCGAGAGTACTGACAGGTTGATGTGCCTTAGGGTCGTCAACGCATACCGCAGGGTCTCAAAGGACGCGGTATGTGTGCTAGCGGGCATGATGCCCATAGAACTAGTGGCGGCGGAGGACGAAAAGTGCTTCGAACGACGTGGCATAAAAGGCGCGAGACGGATCGCCAGAACATCGTCTATGCTGAAGTGGCAAAGGGAATGGGATTCCTCCAGCAAGGGTAGATGGACATGGACACACAGGCTCATACCGAACCTGACCTTAAAAGTAGCTATTGCAGAGGCTCCCGAGATGTTCAGGTCTGCTATGCAGAAATGCCTGGACGAGGGAGTTTTCCCAGAAGCTTGGAAGAGCTATTGCCAAAGGCGGGGAAACCACCCGCAGACCCGTCGGCATATAGACCAATATGCTTGATAGACATGGCGAGGAAGGTGCTCGAAAAGATCATCCTCAATAGAATGTTGAGTTTGATGGTCTTTCCAGTAACCAGTACGGCTTCTGGAAGGGGAGGTCCACCGTAGACGCTCTCTTGTCGGTTACAAAAACCGCCAAACCGTCAAACACTTGGGCGCGATGATCGACGATAAGCTTACCTTCGGTAGCCACGTCGATTATGCCTGTAAAAGAGCCTCCACAGCTATTGCGGCACTGTCCCGGATGATGCCTAATAGCTCTGCGGTGGACGCCAGTAAGCGCAAGCCTCTGGCTAGTGTTGCTACGTCCATACTTAGGTATGGCGGCCCGGCGTGGGGCACCGCGCTAAGTACTGAATGCTACCGACGGAAGCTGGAAAGTACTTTACATTCTTATGTGCCTGAGGGTTGCGAGCGCGTACCGAACCGTGTCACACGACGCTCTCTGCGTCATTACTGGTATGGTGCCTATCAGCATTCTTATCAGTGAGGACATGGAGTGCTTCGAAATGCGCGGCACAAGAGGCATACGCAGGACTGCCAGGATGGCCTCTATGGTCAAATGGCAGCGCGCGTGGGACAGTTCCACCAAAGGAAGGTGGACTCATAGGTTGATACCGAGGGTAGATAGTTGGATTAATAGGCGCCATGGGGTAGTTACATTCCACCTGACACAGGTCCTTTCAGGTCATGATTGCTTCCGACAGTATCTACACCGTTTCAGGCATGCGAATGCCCAGTGTGCAATGGTTTAGAGGAAACGGCGGAACACGTTTTGTTCGTGTGCCCGCGTTTTCGCACAATGCGTGACCGCATGCTTGCTACATGCGAGGAGACACAACTCCGGACAATTTGGTCCAGAGGATATGTAGGAATGAGCTTGGCTGGAACGCCGTTTCAACGGCTATCACCCATAACGTCTGGGAACTACAGAGGAGGTGGCGCGTGGACTCGGAGAATGGCTAGTCCAGATGCAGTACAAGAGGTGGTCCAGGGGTTCGAAGTCGGCTTCGTAGGTCATACCGGTGCCCTGCGTTCGAAATTGACCCTTACAACAATTAACACTTATGTGGCCGGCAGGGTACCCGGGTACCTTTTTCAATTTCAAATCTCGATATTTTAATGGTTATTGAGACTAGGATGTTGGAACTCTGTTAGATCTTAGAACTCGTGAATATACATCTATTACTGGGGTTGACCAAATTTTAAAGTGAGGATGGGCAGGGGGAGGGGCTCCTGCATTTTTTTATTACGTGGAAGGCCGGCAGGGTACCCGGGTACCCACGAAATTGAAATGATCATATCTCCGTCAATTTTTCATCGATTTTGGAAATTTTTAGCTCATTCAATTCAGAAACTCATCATCTATCGGGAAAATATTTGGTTAGACCGATCTAATCACCGTGGTTTTCGGAAAATCCATATTTTTGGGAGCATGTCCTTATACCATATTGAAACCCACATTGTTAAGGCTAGGATACCTTAAAGTGTTTATGGTCAACCATGGCCTCACGGGAAGCGTGTTCCGAAATCACAGTTTAAAAGTCAACACGTTTTATGATTCCCTGCCGGTCAGATACAATATGCCAAAGCAATTTTACGATGCTTGGTACCGAAATTGCTACTAACCTACCGAAAATCCCGTATATTCTATTGTATAAAAACACGGATCCGGAAATCCGGATTTTCCGGTACCTATGGTGATCGGACCGGTCTAACCAAATACGATCTCGATAGATAATGAGTTTCTGAGTTGAATGAGGCAAAAACTTTAAAAATCGGTGGAAAAATCGCTGAGATATGATCATTTCCATTGCGTGGGTACCCGGGTACCCTGCCGGCCTTCTACGGGTGTTTTTTTTGCTGGCCACACTACGGTTAAGTGGCCGCGGAGAGGAAGTCCCTGTAGCGGTGCTGTCGTGGCATCGGTCTACTGGGTTGAATCCGAGCCCGCAGTTGGAAAGGGGTCCCCGGTAAGGGTCGGAGCAGGTGGAGAGCCTGCTGTCAGCAACCTTCTGGTGCAGCTGATGGGGCCTGGAGGGTAGTAATACCCTTGCCTTCAGCAGGTCAGATCGGGTTGCACGTAGGCATCAGTTCTTGATGTCTGCCAAGCAGTTAGGCGCGGGCTGGGTTGACCCTGCCCGCCTTCCGATGACAAAGGGAGTGGTGAGGACCACTCGGAAGACTGGGTAAGCGCCAGCATGCTACCGTGATGGACTCTCCAAAGCGAGTCATCGATGTTCGTTGCTGCAGGCTACGCAGCTAACCTTGAGGATGCGATGTGCACTAGTCCATCTCTGAAGCAATGCCTTCTTGGTGGTTCCGGAAAGACGAAGGGTGTGGCGACCATAGGAATGTGTTTTAGTGGGTCGAGAAGAGAGTAGTTCTGGCTTTTACTATTGTTGTAGAAGACGACCTTAACCCCACACTACTCTAACCTTCCTGTTAGGGTGTTTGTTGAGCAGATTTTCTCCCTATGGTTTAGAAAAAAAACACAGGCTACCGAGCGTGTCTTAATGGACGAGCAGGCCCCATGGCGAGGTGAACTCTCACCTTGACACATTTCCTGTCGGGCCATGGGTACCGCAGAGCATGTGCTCTTTGAATGCCCACGCAAAGGTTGAGTATGCAGGAAATATGCGGTAGAGATATCACTTCCTACAACATTTTTGGATGGATGTGTACGGGGGCGGACAAGTGGGATTCCGTTACGTCCACGGTCACCTGAATCATACTTAAACTACACGAAAAATGGCGGGCTACCAACAGCAAGTTGAGTTGGCCCCCCTCCCCGTCCGGGAGCTTGAGACCTACGGGTAGTCTGAAGTACTAGCCAGGACCCAATCTTCCAGGGAAGAGAGGACAACTCAAGGTGATAGCTGGAGGAACGCTTATCAATAGAGGCTTCACCCCTTCCTTCTCGAAGTCATGCCTAACGGGCGCGAAGGTAAGGAAGAGAGACAATGAAGTTTTAGTGGATCAACCCCCACATAACTCGAGGACTTGGCTATCTGATCAACTTTTCTCCCGGAAGAGGTGGGTCTGTTGTTTTCGCATTCTTTTAAATCGGTCCACGTTCTGTTGAATCCCGTGCTGCAGCGTGACTGTTCTCGCATCATTCTTCCCCTCCAAAATCTCTCTACACTCATCGTCGAACGAATCGTTCCTTCGGCTCCATTCCACGCATACCTAAAGTTGGCCTCAGCAGTGTAGTTGATGGCTGCTTTTATCGTACTCCAGCAGTCCTCGAGAGGGACTTCATTGAGTCCGTCCTCGCCCGGCAACGCTACCTCGAGATTCTGCACGGTTGCGTTGGCGTCATCCGGTTGCTTCAGTCGCTCCGAATTATACCGAGACGACTGTCGGTATCGTATGTTGTTGGTCACGGAGAGTTTTTGGTGCCTTTTTTTCCATCACCAGGTAGTGGTCAGAGTTAGCGTCACGACAGGTCGATGATGTCGGAGAAGTGCCGTCCGCCAATCAGAACGTGGTCGATTCCGTCTGCTGTGGTGATCTCCAGGTGTAACGATAAGGGAGGTTGTGTTGGTAAAAGGGGCTACGTATGGCTATAATTTTGGAAGCGGCGAAATCAGGGAGTTGTAGGCCGGTTTCTTTCGTCTGCTGGTAGGCGCTGGGCTTTCCAATCGTCGGTCTGAATTCCTCCTCCTGGTCCACCTGAGCGATTGAGGCCTCCTATGATGATCATGACGTCATGGCTTGGGCAGCTATCCTACTCGCATTCGAGCTGTGCGTAGAATGCGTCCTCGACATCATCGGTGCTTCTGGATTGTGGGCTGTGCACGATGATCATGCCAAAGTTGAAGAATCGGCCCTTGATCCTCAAGCTCCATATTCTTTTGTAGATCGGCCACCAACCGATGACGCGCCTCTGCATATTTCCCGATGAGAGCTGCTCCCAACTCGTGTGTGTTGTCGCAGCTCTGGTTCATTACCTCTAAACGTTCGCAACATTGATCTTGTCCATCACTCATCCGAAGCCCGCGGTCATTCAGTAGACCTACGAGTACGGTGTTCCTGATTAAGTTCCACGTACTGAGCTTCCAATCTCACTGGTACATTTGGGACACACTCTGGATGCATCCAGCAGTTCCAGTCAAACTTGCGCAATTACTTTCAGCTGTCTTAAGTCATTACTATTGCTCAGATTTTGAAGTTAAACTGATTGCTATTTCAAGAACTGTCTGTAGAAAAGTCAGTAAAAACGAGGATTTTTTTAAGTGTAGTGTCTTATAAAAACATGAAGTTCCTTGCTACTGCCTAACTGTTTCGACCGAACAAACCATGTAGAACACGAAATAATTGCCCGGTGTATGACAAAGTCATGTTCAAACTTTACCAACAATTAAAACCCCGTCATCATTTTTTCTTACCTAGGTACTGGTACTGCCTGCTAGCAACTGGCTGCGTCCGTCCGTCCAACTTCTGGTCTTGTTCATCCGGCGCAGGGGTTGTTACCCGCCGCGCCGCGAGGAGCCCCGGCCGGCAATTAAAAGTTCTCGGCTAGAAGAAGTAGGTAATGATGATGCGATTTCTCATTTGACACGAGCAACGGAAGCCATAAGAACATTGCCTCTCTATAGCTTCTTCTGAATGCATTGCGCTCAGGCTCAGCCAAGTGATTTATTCGACAGCCGGAGCAGCAGCCAGTAGCAGCGCGAAAAAAAACTACCTTTCTCCCGCGCGTCCATCCGTGTACGTACACATCTGTAGAATGATGCCCGGTGTGGCCCGGTATTTCACCCGCTCCGCGAGTAAGAAGTATTGACGTGTTTCCGTGTGTTCTGTTAGGTTCGTTCCGTCCGCTTCCTCCTAGACAAACCGAAACCACCTGTGCCGTGTGTGCCATATTGTTTCACTTCTTGCATCGCAGCAATCTATGGGGAACGCAAACCAACCAGAACAAGCCAAATCATCATCAACGGAGCCAGCCGGGCGGCAGATGAGCCAGGCCTACTAGATTTAGATTGCTGCTATTCGCCACAGCTCAGAGACTCCTCAGACAGACTGCTGCTAGAACCCTGCGCGTGCAGCAGCAGAACTTGACTTTGGGTTGCTTAGATCGTCGTCGTCTTCGTCGGTGGAACACTCTCCTCTCGCTGGCTGCCACGCCGGTCACGGCTCAGTGCCCGGGCTCTTCACGGTACAGTAAATTAGTTTATTATTATACTATTTTCCTTCTAGCATGAAGAATTTTGCTGCCTTCTGCTTCTCCACACCCCTGAAGAGTTTCCGCTCGCTGACTCCCACCGGGAGAGATCATCGTCCGACGACGACGACGTGGTAGGGAAAGACGTGCGCGCGCGAGGGAAGATGCTAGAGTTAGAAGCAAATTTCCAGGGAACTTCCAGCGTAGCAGCAGGCGAAAATACGTGTAATTTAGTTCCGCGCGCCGAAGCAGAAGAGAATTGTTGTTAGGTTGTTGCTAGATGGTATTGTATATGAACTCAGGAAGACTTCCAAGTTGCTGTCGATGTGTGGCGAGATGCAGCAACTTTTAGCTTCGTGCACAGAGAACATGAATATTAGTGATTTTGCTTATCTGAAGACCTCAAGGAATTTGCTCATACTTAAGGGCTGTTTGCAGTTCAGAAGGAATTTCTCGGCCTATCTTGATGCATAGGAAATTCCTTTCCTGAATCGCCCAAGAAACCGTTTTTCTTCCATCGCAGTACGCAGTTGCGAAGAAATGACAATTCAAATGGCAGTCACCGTAGAAAGTTTCTGTCAGGAATCGCTCAAGAAGTTTCTTGAGCGATTGCTTTTGAACTCGAAACTGCGCTTTAAGTATGAGTCAATAGGTTCTGGATTCAACACGAATGTTATTGGTTTTCAGATAATCAACCGAAATGCTATATTAAACATACGTAATAACCCTTTGAAGCCGGAGGACCTAGAACTTCCTGAACACCATAAAGTTTGGAGAAACGAACTAATTGACATATCTGATACTGTCTATTGAACTTTCAGAAAGCTTACTGGACATGATGGAATACAAATCGTAGCTTTGTATAATGAAAAAAGTTACCGTAACACCCGTAGATTTCGGGATCTGAATTCAAGAACAGTTTGGATGACCTAGGATATCCCAACTGATCTGATACTGTCTATGGAACTTTCAGAAGACTTACTGGACATGATACATTACAAATCGTAGCTTTGTATAATGAAAGAAGTTACCGTTATACCCGTAGACTTCAGGATTTGAACTTAAGAACAGTTTTGATGACCTAGGTTATCCCAACAATTCTGATACTGTTTTTGAACTTACTGGACATGATAGATTACAAATCTTAGCTTTGTATAATGAAAGAAGTTATCGTTACACCCGTAGACTTCAGGATGTAAACTCAAGGACAGTTTGGAGGACCTAGGATATCCCGACTGATCTGATATTGTTTATTAACCTTTCAGAAGACTTGCTGGACATGATAGATTACAAATCGTAGCTTTGTATAATGAAAGAAGTTACCGTTACACCCATAGACTTAAGGATCTAAACTCTAGAATAGTTTGGATGACCTAGGATATCCAGAAAAAATATTCTTCATAATATTTTACCGTTTTGATGCTATTGACCACCAAAACTACAAAAAAACTTAGAAAAAACTCCATAATGACGCTTGGAAAAAATCCGGCTTCAAAGGGTTAAGGCGTTTCAGGAGATTTTGGAAGGGTTTCAGGGTGTTTCACAGGCTCTCAGTTGAGCTTCGCAGGAATTCAAGTCGTTTGAAACGTTTCGTATACTCTCAGATAAGCAGATGAGCTCAGATGGGATTTACGTGAGTTTCAGAGGCATTTCAAAAGGTTTCAAATCGTATCAAGACTTCACAGGCTCACAAGTGAGTTCCATGAGGTTTTAGGGGAGTTTCGGAGGCGTGTTAAGCTTCACGGGTGTTTCACGGGAAGGGTGGGGTGCTTGGTGTAGGGTTCAGAGGGGAAGGGGGCTACCTAAATAGATTTTACCTAAATGGAAGTTTCAGTGTAGAAGCTCTTAGAGGAGTTCTTGAACAGATTTATGGATGAATTCCTGAAGGAATTTCTGCAGGAATCCAAGAAGAACTTACTGAAGAATCTTAAAAATACTTGGGGTTTTTATAGCCCAAAAGTATTCACTGAAAGAATACCAAAAGAAACGTTTACTAATCTCCTGATGAAATCCCTTAAAAATTGGACGAATTCCAGGTAAACTTTTGAGAGAATTCCAAGATTATCTCTTGGGTAAAACTCAGAATAAATTCTAGTGGAGGCTCGACTGTATCGTTTCAACTATCATTAAAAAACGGCTACACAGTCTTGAAATTAGCAAACGATGTTTATTACTTGCCCAACGTTTCGACACGGGGTTAGTGTCTTCTTCAGGGGGAAACTAATTTGGTCGTTTTTGGTCTTGTGTTTCGTCTAACTTCGACGAAACACAAGACCAAAAACGACCAAATTAGTTTCCCCCTGAAGAAGACACTAACCCCGTGTCGAAACGTTGGGCAAGTAATAAACATCGTTTGCTAATTTCAAGACTGCGTAGCCGTTTTTAATGATAGTTACTCAGAATAAATTTGTTAAGAAACTCCGGTTCCTGGCGGAACACCCAAAGAAATTCTCGTAGTAATTCCAGGAAGAATTTAGAAAGGGACATCTATTTGCCGAGCAACATGTTTAAGTCAATTATATTAGCAGCAGCCCTGCAGAACCACCACACTGCCAATAAGAGTAAAATAGGCTTTATGACGGTTCTTAAAACCTCTGCAAAAATGAATAGGCTCTATTTGGTAGCTTGGGAATATATTTCTATGAATAAAGCTTTAAGGCTGAACAAAATCCAAGCAGCTATCTGAAGTTTTAGACTTTCAGAAAATCCCTTCTATTTTGGTTGAGAAAATTTCTTTTTATTTTGGTTTTAAGGTAAAAGTTTCATCTACTTTTTTAATTTTATCTTTTATATTTTATATTTCATTAAATTAAATTTTAATATTATCTTATTGCTCTGTTCTGCTTCATTTTCAATTCAGTAATGGTGGATTTGATTCTCGATATGCTCGAATTTTTCCTTTGTTTAAATTATGTCTTAAATTTCATAATAAGAAAAGCCCATGCAAAAACATGGCAAACTTCAAGTGGCTCATTAAATAAGGCACAATTCTCGAACAAACCACCTTTCCTTCGACATTAAACTGTCACACGGATGTCATCTTTGATCCGGTTCTGCAATAATCTACACAATTTCTCCATTTCCCCTTCCGCAAATTTGCACGCCTGCTCAACATCCTCCTACCCTTGTTGGTTGGCAGTTCAGTTTAGCAAGGTAGTTAATTCCTGATGTAAGAAAAAATAAAAACTGTCCAGCTCCAAGCGACCGCAGCAGAACAAGAATGTCAACTTTGTCAACCTTCCGGTCGTCGCATCGCAGCAGCCCGGCAGCCAGCCCTCTGTCTCTGCCTCTATGTCGACATCCTGCGGTTTGCGCTGGGATGTTGTTTGCTTAGGCAAACGACGGGCGAAGAAAGATGAGAAAGAAAGGCCTGCTTCGATCTTCGATTGGAAAATGGGTTCTTAAGTGCCAGCGACATATTTTTGTTTGACAAACAAGTTCCCAGCGTTGGCTCCGCCGGGGAGGAAGCAGCCGGTTGCAGAGTGAGAGCGGGGAGGTATTCTGGTTTGTTTCCTTCATTATCTCCTTGTTTTAAATATGAATTTCATTCCAGTTTATTTTATTAATTTCTATCATGCAACGTAGGAAAGCAAGCTGCTGCAGCGTTGCATTTGAAGAGACCTCGAGCAAATTCGATTGAAAATCAGTGGAATACGACCTTTTGAAACGCAAGTCTAGACCGGTAGAAAGCACCTTTGCGAGTCTTTCTCCTTTTTATAATAGCGAGAACAAACAGAAACTCTAGAACCTCACCAACGATGCACTTGTGGTCGCATCGTCGTTGCCGTCCTCAAGGCCTACTGAGATGCATTTCTGACTCTGACCGGTTCTCTCTAGCAGCGCAGCACAACGCTGCGCTCAAGATTGATGCTGCGGTAACATGAGCTTACCGAACCGAAGTGGACAAGAAGGAAGGCTCGCAGTAGGCGACGAACCCCACCACCACCGTCTCCAAAGACGTTGTCCACAGACGAGCGCACGGGCCCCAGCAGAAACAGGTCCTTTCCCAGAATTTCTCCACATCGCATTGCATCTTTGGTAGTTGCGTTGCTTTGGGACACGAATGTCTCGGCGTTCGCCATGGGCGTAGTTGGAAAATTTGACCGAAGGAGGCTTAGGGTTTGGATTGGCCTTCTGAGCCAGATACGCTCGAGCATCAACTATTAGAACCTTGAGAAATTGAGAAATTTGTTGAGCACACACGGAAAAGTGGCTGTGAATCCTACAGTATTATGTACAGGTTTACACTCATATTGGTTCATACATCTGTGTTTAATCTTCGAAAATTGATGATTTCCTTCAATCTTTTCTTGTCCTTTCTTAAGCCCCTTGATACGGTCGAACACTTTCCTAAACATTAAATAAATTGCACATAAACTCCATTCCGATGGCCCCTTCTAAACTCCCCTTCCTTCTTCTACTCTAAAACTTCTCTCGAAATAACTAAAATCCCTCTGAAACCAACCCCCCCTCCCTCGCCATTTGAAAATCTTGTTAAATTCCCTGAAACTTCTTTGAGAAATGTATATCCGTTTGAAACTCCCTTGAAACCACTGCTACAACCCGCTGAATCTATCCTGAAACCCTTATTAAATTCCGAAAACCATATCGCTGAAACCTCTTGACCAGCTTCAAGCTTCTGGAGAATTTCATGTACATACTCAATTGCTTCCAAGGGTGGGAGCCCACTTGAAACTCCTCTCCATGCCAGTCATCTTGCACTTTCTCTCCTCCCTTATATTCTCATCACCCCCTTTCAACTCGATGAAACCTTCCCGAATCTCTCAAGAACCCTCCCTCAACATCCTTGAACTTCCCAAACAAGTACTTGAAGACCTTGTAGAATCCCATTGACCTCTTTTATACTCTCCTTAAACATTTCTTCCTCCCCATTTTCCCTAAAAACCTACCACCGCCTTTTAAACTCTTCCCCACCTTGAACACCCACACACATCCCATGAGATCTCCACTTGGATCTCCAGGTATTCTCATGAACTTCTTTAAACCGTCTTCAACTAGAGGTTGCACACACTGAACGATCACTGATACGAGACAACGGACAACACACGAAACACCCAGAGGTCTAGTGGAGAATTTTCCGTTTGACGAAGAGCTTTTACCGACTGGAGCGGGAATCGAACTCAGACTCCGAGGTTTATGAAACGGCCAGACTCACCTATGCTCTTCTGAAAACGCCTGGCAAATTTGCTCGTAAGTTACCTAAGTGGAAGGCTCAGGGGGTTAGACACCACCTCCAACAGCCAATGAAGAAGGCATGGCTACATCTCCGATCGAATTAACCGTTACCATTACCGTCAAGCCCTTCGTGTCTCCGGGATCATCTAGATCTAGAAGGTATTGCTTTGTAGTCTTGCAGCAACGAATATCTAAGACGCTCTTTTCACTCTCGGACTTCTAGATAAGGTGCTGGTGCATTTTCGGCTTCCCGGATGGCCTTACCATACTCTCTTTATTCTTCGAAGGCCAGAGTCAACTCCACGCCTACTTCCACTGCACAGATAGTTCCGGGAATTGATACCGTGTGCACCGCGGCATATCAGCTAGCACATAGAAGGCTAGTCAACATGGGACCTTGCTGGGGGCCCCTTTTCATTCCCGGGCTCGAATCTAACCCAGAAGGCCGACGCCACGAACTGTTCAACTGACCAACGTGGAGGCGCATAGCAGCTACAGAAGAAGACCCTGTTTACCTTAGCGACCACTAATCTCTCGTATGGGGCCGTACACAAATTACGTCACGCTTTAAGGGGGGGCGGGTTTTGCAGAGCGTGACGACCCTTACAAAAATTTTTGAGGTCCCATACAAAAAGTGTGACATAGGGGGAGGGGGGGGGGGGGGGGTGGGGGGCGACATGCTCCACGCACTTTTGCCGCAGTGTCATGCTGTTCCGTGGCAGTGATCTCGTCCAGGTTTTTAACCTTCAGGGTCGCTTCCGATGTAAAAGTGTTGACATAGTAGGCAATCGCCCCTGCCCCGAGGTATTAGTTACACCCTTGACAACCATTTTCCTAACAGTCAGTCCTTGACTAGATTCCGACCCGTGTGGTCGTTAATAAAGTACTCTGAAACTAATCCGTGTGCAATTCAGTCCAAAACTCCCACTTCAATAGGTTATGGGCCCAGCGCGAAGGACATGCAACGCCTGGTTGCTACGTGGAAGCGGTGTAGTAGAGTGACAATGTGCGGAATGCGGATATTCTCGGCTGCAAGAGGTTTGTCGGAGATGCCCATCGGTGTGGTCTCGGAAGAAGCAACCGACAAGCGGCAGGCGTATCAGAAGGTGATCACCGGTGTGGCACCGGAAGCATCAACTGGACGTGTCATGTTGGAGAAAGATTGAAGGTTACCTTGACTGTATCACGAAGTGAAGGGCTTTGCGGAAGTTCTCACCGGAGTGGCTCCGGTAGCAGGAGCCGATAAAGCCAAGTACGAGCCAGAGGGGGAAGTAAGACTCACGAGGGCAAGGTGAATCGAGAGTTGATCGTTGGAGGTTTTGCGGATCCAGTGAGACTGGAAGCACAATGAAAGGTTCAACCAAGGGTCCAACTGTCGAATAGTTGTGCCTGAATGAGTGGAACAACGAACCTCAGAAATCCAACAACAACAACACTATGCCCAGGGAGTAGAGAAAATTTTCCCGATCTGAGCGGGAATCGAACCCGCCGTCTCCGGATTGGCGATCCATAGCCTTAACCACCAGGCTAACTGGACACCCCTTTCCGAAGTAATACTGTATTGTAAAGTCAGAGAGAAATTCAGATAATGCGGAGTGGTTTAGGAAGGTTGGCAAGCATTTGAATTCTACACAGCGTCAATTTTTTTTCCTATCTAGTTTATTTGGTAGGCTCAGTCGTGAATGACACATTGCGGAGCCGAATTCAATATATAATGTTACACAATGGTACATAAAAATAAATATTACAAAAGTTAAAAGAAAATCAATCGTGGTAAAAAAACAAAATGATCCATCGGGGTGTTGGTGGCTTTGGCTATTCTCTGCTTGTCCTCCTCAATTGACGATTGCCGTTCTTTTACATCGCTTATCCAATCATAGCTTGCAATCCTCTGTCTGATTTTCCTTGGTGACGCATCAACAGCGTCAAATTGGTCAGTTAAAACATTATCTCAATTTCTTGAACTGAGTGAACTGACTTACACGCAGAAAAAGGACGCTTATTTGAAACAATAAAACGCATGGTTGATTTTCAAACTGAGAAATTACTCTTACCAAAGTTTTTCTGTGTTCTTACTTAGAGTTTACCCAGGTAATCACTAAGCACTGTTCTAAGCATTATAATGGTCATTGAACAGCTCCTCAGTGCTAAAAAGCTCTATATAAGCATCCCTAATGCTTATAAGTACTATAAACAGTAAGAACTGAAATAAGCCCTGTATGCTTATATGAAGCCTACAAGCAGTAAATAAATTTGTCAGTGCTATCACAGGGCTTGGAGTACATGACGTTTATGTCAGTCAAAATTGATTTCGACCAAAACAAACTCAAGTCGGTCATGGCTAATACATTTTAACATAACGGATCGGAATCGGGGGAACCAGATCATTTTTGTTATCGACGAATGCTGCTAGGAATGCTAAAAATAATGGAATCACAGAGATCTCCGTGATGGAATCTTTCAAGCAAATGTGGTGATTCCAGACATGATTCTTTTAGTTTATTAGTTCTACAAACTCCAGCTCCGGTCGGAAAACGTTGCGGAAGAGGAGCTGCAACGTTTTCCGACCATTAGTATATATGTTGCTTCTCCTGCATCTTTACTCTTCCAGCGTTTTTCACCACCAAATTGACCACATCACCCTCCCATATCATTTTGAACCGTCGAGATACCCAAATTATTATGTTTTGCATGGTTTAAGTACTAGTTTTACCACACTGCTTCCATGGTGCATTGGTAGAGCAGATGGGAAACGCAAATGGACTTGGACTTTCGATCAGGAACCCGGAGGACAAGAGCTGGAATCTGGGTCAAGCAGCAAAAAAAAACAACTTCAGTGGAAGCAAAAGAAATGAGAAAAGAACAGAATATAAACATTTTTTTTCTTTTTTCTTTGTCTCACTTTTAACAACTCTCGCTCCAGAGACTAGGAGAGTACGGAATTTCGAAGTTGGCCGTATATCAGCCGAATAATGCGCCAAAAGTGGCTTTTGAGCAGCTCCATTAGAGGATATAGAACCAATTAGCTCTGTTAGCCAGGTTCTATATTCCACTATAGAACCGATTTAATGCCATTTTTACGGCCTAATGGTTATCTGGGTATCGGTAAAAACAATCAATTACCAAAATTCCATGTAACGTTGGAAACTTCATTTATTTCTACATAATGGGGACCACAAACATGGTCCAGAAGCACTCACACATATTTAAAATTGTTATCCCAGCATCATCCCAACTTCCAAGTTAAGTATTGACCGTGATGGATAACGCGCAGGCACTCAAGACACGGCCCACAAAAATAGTTGAATGGTTTCGCCTTTTTGACTTTTTTTATCCGTTCTCGCTTCCAACCGCTTGCCGATGGTCTAAAAGTAGATTTCCGAGCTGCCGCTGTTGCTGCCGTCACCAACACAATCACATTCCGACTTTGTTAGTAGCAAAAGCGCAGTCGTTTAGAACAATCCATAAATGTATGTTGAAACTACCAAATTTCTGTTTAGTCTAACAATCTGTCAAAAATTTCGTCAAATGAAAAAAAAAAATGTAGTTCAGTTCTGTTCCATTGACTAGAAATCAGTTTGTCGCTTACCAAACTGGAAAATCGGTTGATTTGAACTAGAATTTATTTGTAAATACCATTCATTTCTCTGCGTGTAACACAACCTTTCAGAATTCTTTGGTGTACAAAAACGGTAAAAGGGTAAATTGACGAGTTTTCCCAAAATATTTAAGTAGCAAACAATCAAATAATTTATTATCCTTTTCCGCCGTCGGCTAGTATGTCTGAAACAGACATATAAACTTGAAACATTTGAAGGCAAAGTGCGTTAATTTGAAAATTCAGGGATAAATTTATGGAAATAACACTTGTTTTGGTGGGATTCGAACCCACGACTCGGTATTGCAAGTCCGGCGCTTTAACCAACTAAGCCACAGAGTAGGTTGCGTTTCTGTCAAATAGAAAGTCAAACTGGATTCGCAGCGTCACACCCTAATTGGGTCCGTCTCTCACAACTTTCTTCTGTAATCGGTGACGAAGTATGCTGCCTATGATCGCATAACTGTCCCATATGAATCGGAAACCCAGCAAATATGGGACTGATATGCGATCATAGGCAGTATGTGTCAGCTGAGCTTTAATATCAACATTATTAAAAACAATACGCTCGCACATGTAGTTCTTTGGCCGTCACAGTGTCGGAGGTTGACATATAGGGTATGTGTGCCATCAGTTATCTCATGCTCCCATATTCATCCTATTCGAAAACAAGCGATTACGGCACCGATTGTTTCCGTTCTTTTTTTTCATAGGTGCTCACCAAAAATACAAAAATAAGAAACAAAACAAACAGCCCTTCAATCCTTTGTGTTTCGTAGGATGAAAATGGGAGCCACATGCTTAATAAGGGAACCAATACCAAGACCAATACCCTAAGATCCGAAGGAGAGTAAAAGACGGACAAGGGTAGGGTGTGTGGTGCTTCGAATTCAGATTAACTTTCTATCCATGAAAATATCAGGCGATTTCTTCCGATATTTCTTTCCCCTTGAATTTCTCCTAGTGTTCCTATCAAGTTTTTTCTTGTTTTTCGTCTCAAGATTGCTCCAAGAAATTCTCACGGTATTCGAGATTATTTCTGAAGTATTCTGCTAAGGATACCTCTGGATACAGTTGACTCTCTACATCTCGATATTGAAGGGACCATCGAGATAGGGAGAGATCGAATTTAAGATCCAATTTATTATGCACACTTGATTGAAAGCCCGTCCGTAACTAGGAAAAACCGTCAACAAACAGATGTCACTTTACCTTCCCAGAATGTTTTGCACCTAAGAAACGAGATCTAGTAACCTGTAAAAACGGGCAGATCGACATATGGAGAGAAAATCCAGAACAAAAACCAACGAGATCGCATCGAGATAGAGAGATATCGAGATAAGGAGATAACGACATGTAGAAAGGTTAAGGACAAGGTATTTGGAGTACATAGCTCAAAATTTCTAGAGCACCGTTTTTTAGAACCGTTGAACGGATTTGGATTAAAATGCATCACGTTGTTGACAACCACTGAACAATTAGCGTGATGTATTTTCATCCAAATCCGTTCAACGGTTCTAAAAAACGGTGCTCTAGAAATTTTGAGCTATGTACTCCAAATACGTTGTCCTTAAATGTATGCAGATTGAAGGGACCGACCAAACCATCGAGATAGGGAGAGATATCGAGATGTAGAACATGGACTGTACCTGTAATTTCTTCATTGATTTCTCACGGGGTTGTTGTTGAATGTCTCCTGTTAACGTCAAGAATTTCTCCAGGGATTCCTCACGGAATTTATTCAGAGCTTCCTCATTTCTCATTCCTTCGGGATTCCTTCATTGATATTGCCTGGGATTTGTTTTCAGGACTTTTTCCCGGGATTGATCCGTTCTGGGTTTCCTGGGATTCTTTTAGGGATACTGACAAGGATTCCTTCAGGTTTTCTTCGTAAATGTGTTGGATATTCTTCCTGGGATTCTTTCATTGATCCAATCCGGAATTTCCTCAATGGTATTTTCCGGCATTTCTTCGGTTATTCATTTCCATCTTCCATGATTCCTAGCGGGTTCTTTCACGGATAATTCCTAATATTCCATCAGGAATTTCTCCTGAATTCTTCGTGGGGTTTCTGTAGAGATTCATCCAAGGATTTATTCCGGTGATTCTTACGGGATTTATTCTTGTAATCATTCAGCTAGATTCCTCCAGAGACTATTTTGGATTTCTTTATTGTTTTCTTTCAAAATTCCGGGAACCCTTTCGGGATTCTTTCTGAGATGCCTTCATGCATCCTTCTCAGGTTTTCTTCACGGATTTTTCTTCGGATTCCTATAGGGATTACTCCGCGATTCTGTAATGGATCTCTGGAATTTTGTTGGAAATTCCTTCCGGGCTTCCTTCATGGATTCCTTCATTGATTCCTCCTGGGATTCTTTTTAGGGTTTCTGTAGGGAGCTCATTCCGGGATTTGTCCATGAATATTTTCCGGATTCCATCAAGGACTGTTCTTGGGATTTCTTAAATGATTTCTTCCTGATTTACTTCCGGGAATCTTTCTCGGACTATTCCCGAGATTGCATCAGAGATTTCTTCAAAACTCTATAGATCTATCTGGGTTTCCAGGATTATTTTAGATTTATCCTGCAGGGGCTGCCTTCAGGGGTTTCTTCCAGGATAATCTTCATTGATTTTGCCAAAGTTTTCTTTAGTAATTTATCCTGAGATTCAATTGGGGATTGTTTCACGAATTCTTTACGGCCCTTTGTTACGGGTATAAATATTTGTTACAATTATAAGACAGAATAATTGTTTAATGTGTAGAATAATTGTTTAATGTGTTAAAAGTTTATTATTTGTGCGTTCTTTGTGATGTATGTTTAATTTTACCTTGTACATATTCCCATAATGTTAATGCATATTTATAGGGTTCTGGAAAAAAGAGGCCCATGGGATGCAATCCTACTTTGATTGCCAACTTTCAGGCCATTTCTAGCAGCGGTCAAGTACTAGAGATGTAAACCTTCCCTTACCACGGACTTCAAGTTGTTGATCTCAAGTATTGAACCCCGAAACGAGATGCCCAATTAGGATTAGTTTTCCTAGACAAAACCAAGCTATGAACACAGTAACAACTACTGTGAACTAAAAGGCATACTGCCAACTAAAACACAATTCCTGGATGGCTGATGGACCCAATCCAATAAATGAAACCTCGTCATCCTGTGATCGGAAGATGTTATTCATCTGGATAACAGGGCACATTTATGTTATGTGTCGTGTTACGTCAATTTGTGATGTTCCTAATTTGTGCATTTGTAAGGTTTTATGTGTATCGTGAAGTGTTAATATGTACTTTGTAATAATTAATTTCTTTTATTTTTGTAACACCTTCAGAGACTTTCCCCGAGATTCCTTCTGGAACCTTTCAGGAATAAAAAATTTTCCCGTGATTTCGTCATTGATTCTTTCCGGGTTTTTGTCAGGGATTCATCCTTGTATTTCTTTGAGATTCATTCTTCATAGTGAGAAAAAATCAATCACTGAGCGATCGGTAAAAAATATTGGAAAAAAAAATCAGTAAAATCAGACAACTATACTGAATTTTGTTAAGCTTTACAGATAATCGAAAACATTTTACTGAAGTTCGGTGAAATTGGCTTGTTTTACTGATTCTACTGATTTTCGGTAAAAATGTTTACCAAATGTTAAGCGGTTAAGATTTCGGTGATTTTTTTAAGTGTGTAGATTCTTTAATTGATTACCTCGAGGATCCTTTTAAGGATCACTTTGGGATTTCTCCATGTATTTCTTCAACGACTCTTTCAAGGATTCCTTCAAGGATTTCTTCTGAGATTCCTTAGGGGTTTCCTCCAGAGATTCCTTAGGGGATTCCTACACAAATTTCTGTTCGGATTTCTCCTTCAATGATACCTCCAGGGATTGTTTTAGGATTGTTTTAGAGATCTCTCCCTGGATTCTTCCAGTGTTTCCACTAGAAAATTCAAAGGGACTTCTTTAAAGATTTATTCAGATATTACTCCAACATTATTTTAGAGAGTGCTGGTGGGATTGGTTCAGGGATTTGTTAAGAACTATTCCTGGGTTTTCTCCCGGGATTCCTTTAAGAATTCCTTCCAGGATTTCTTCAAAGTGGAATACTGTGATTCCTTTTTGGAATACTATCGGTATTATTCCGCCATTGAGCTAGAGCTTGTGCTTGATTGATCGCCCGTGGATGCACACAAGGAACCAATGAGATATCTGCTAGGAACTTGCAGGCATCTTCAGTGTGTGAGTGTTGGCAAAAGTGCCGCCTGCCACGTCAGGTTGCAGGCCAATGTGGGGAGAGGAATGGAGGTGATGATTACAATCGTTTGTATCAACATCAGACCGAAAATACCTCTGCGGATGTCGAAGTGTTGGCGGGATATGGTTGGCAGAAAAGGGTTCACGCATTGGTGCGTGGATGCCTGGCGAAAAGAGCGTAGTGTGTTTATTTCTCTGAAGATAATGCAGCACAGTTCGCTTGATTGCATAGCTCGTAGGCGTTATCTAGCGATGTGAATATGCATGAGTTATATATAATGAAGAGGGAGAAAGTTTATAGAAAGATTCAAAGTAGGACGAAAGGGACGGGCTAGGGATTGGACCCAGGATCTTCTACATACGAATAAGAAGCGGTAGCCACTAGACCACCAAGCCCGTCATTCGGGATTGATTCCGTCATTCTCTCAGGAGATTTATTAAGGAATTCCTTTGATGTTTTCTTTTGGGTTCTTTCAGTATTTTCTCCCAACTATTCCTCCATTTCTTCCTGGATTATTTAAAAACTTTCTCGCGATTCTTTCAGGAAATCTTGATGATTTCTACAGGAATACTTTCTTGTGGGTTTCCTCTATGGATTCTTCCAGGATTCTTTCGGTGACTCTTATTCAGATTCTTTCAGTAATTACTCCAGAAGACTTTCATGGATTGCCCAATCCAACTCTTTCTCTCCCATCCGCCCCTATTTCCAGTACTGTTGAAAAGTTTCCTAAATATTCTTGCACATTCCTTCAGGTGCTCAACTAGCAATATCGTCTAGAAATAGTACACGAATGTTACCGGAGAAAAAAATGTGTTTTTCGGTTTTTATAATTTTTGATTTTTTTTTGTTAGTTAGCAATGTAACCAAAACTATTTATTGAATCAAGAATATTTTTTTTTTTCAGGAATTCAGACAGAAATTCGTCCAGAGATTGGTATTATCAAAGCAATTTCTCAGAACTGCTTCTGAAATTTATCAAGATTTTTTTTTGACAACTTTAAGCAATACTTTAAGAACCTTTCAGATTTTTTTTCTTAATTCTCCTTTTTTCAGGATCTGGCACCCTGTTATGAAAATCAACTGTTTCTACGCGCTACGCCAATGTCCATCCTCATCACAGCATCGTGTAGGAGACTCGTCCGGAATCCCGGAGAACCGGGAAGAGACAAGAACGATATAATATAAATTAGTCGTCGGCCAGTCCAGCGACAGCGACGACTTACAATTCTCTCGAAAAGCGCTTCACTCATATATGCATGCATTCGTCCGCCTCCTATACGTATAAGGGCATACGGTAAATGATGCAGTGAAACTGCACTCCCGGCTAAGACCACACTAACCTCCTTTTTGGGGCGAAACAGTTTGTGAGTGGAATGTTTGGTGTCTGCCCTGTCTCCCGAAGACCCCCTTCGTCCCCATTGCATCACTGCGCTTGCCTGGATGAGCGCAGGATTCTCGGTAGATTGAGTTGCGCGCAGCACTGCTGAGAGTATTATCGCCATCCAAGAAGGCCACGAGATTCGTCTTGCCGCGCATTCCGGTTTTCTCGTGGTTCGTATCGGTCATCAAGAGGGAATGCGTTCTTCCAGCGAACGAACGGCTTACTTGGATTGAAGCTTTTTACAATGTTGAGCGAATTTTACTGCCCCGACCGATTTTCTACGACTACCGATTTATGGAATTATGGCACACGCTACAACCCAACCAAACTGCGAATTTATGCTCCTCCGTTCAATGTGCCGAACATATAGGAGGCATAGAGGAACAGAGGTCGTAAAATCGTTTTTCCGTCTCAGGGGAGGTCCCAATGGCAAATTTGCTACCTCTGTCTGAGGCGACGGACGGCGATATCGACCAAGAAGGTAGGGGTAGGCAATTTTGCGCCAAAATATGCTAATCTGGCTAATCCGAGTAGGCCGGTACAATACGGTACACCGTCCTGGGCTAGGGGGTGCGATAGGGTTTAAGCTGTCAACCAAGAAACAAGGAAGACAAAGGCGATGTGGGCGTTTTGTTTTGGAAAATGATTAGAAAGTTTGTTATGATTTTATTGTACGAGGGATAGGTCCTCGTCGTCGGGTCGGCAGAAGGGACTGGTCCGTGTGTCACAAGTGTCATAATTAGTGGGACGAACCGACGACACAGCCGGAAGATTGATTGCTGTTAGGGTCCTGAGTGCGATTCATTTTGCAGGCAAAATACTTCATTGAGTAATAAAAAGTAGGTTTTTTGAAAGAGAAAATGAGGAAAAGGGTTTTTTTGCTACAGGGTTATTATTTTGCGTTTAAATATTTGCAAAGGGTTATGCAATCGAGGTTGTAAGTTCGTAAACTTAAGAATTTTGTTGAATAATAAATGCTCTTTGAAGAAAACAACCAAAGTTTACGATTTGTTTAAGCACAAGCTCGTAAAAATCCCAAGATGGCCGACTTTTGCACCTACTCACAATTTTCGAAGCACAAATCTCATTAAAAACTAAACCACTGCACTGGAGTTTCTTATTTTAGGCTTACTAACAGTGAGCAAGAACAGAATAAATGTTTCACTATTGTAAGAAGTTCACTTCTTGAATTTTGTACATTTGAAGTTCTTATGCAACAGATATTTCAAGAAAATTGTCCTGAAATCTCACTGAACATATTTATTGTTAAGCCAAACATGATTGATGATCACTGCGACGTATTGTCAGTTTGTTTGAGACACAAAAAAATCCGTTGGTTTGACCTTATCTAATCTGAACACTTTTTAATTTGGCCCCCTCTAATCTGCACATAGGGTGCCAATGGAATGTATGGGAAAAATTTGACCATCGAATTTCAAAAACGGGTAGTGCTCAAAAGTTTCGTCTCCTCAAAAAAAGTCCTCATGCAAAATTTCAGCTCAATCGGACTTCGCTAAGGGGTGGCCCAAAGCGGTCAAAGTTTGGCTGTTTTGAAACACGAAAAATATCCCAAGGTAGGGGTACATGAAAATTTCGAAATCGAAAATTTTTTTTTGATGCCAAATGCCTTAAAAGTGCATGAAACGTCGAGATCTGGTGTTATCTCAAAAAAAATTTTTTGGAAAAAAATTGACTTTTTGGACTTAAAAAATTTTTGAGTTGGGGGAGTGAAATGAATTTGAAATGGAGGATTTGAATTTAGTTGCTGAAATATTCATAGCAATAGTACTGGAACATGTCTTATATCATCGTTGGCAACTACTAGCATATTATATATCATATATCGTTAGGGTGGTTCACTTATTTTGCATTAGGGTGGTCGTTTTTGTAGAAAAAATTAAAAAATAAGATAATAGTATTAAAAAATCACTAATATACCTGTAGGTCATTTTCAATGTTGAATATATATAATATTTCATTAGGGTGGCTCATTTATTTTTAATTAGGGTGGTTCATTGAGATGGAAATTAAGAACAAGAAAATATTTCCAGAAAACTTACCAGTCATATTTTTGTATAGTTTAAAACCATGATCCTTTATTGGCATGTAACACTTTGTTAAGATATTCCTAGACCAACATGTGGAAAGGGCGTAACAACCATTGCGATTTTCTGCTTCTCCTGTCCCTCCCGGGCATATCCCCAATTATTCATGAAATCTTTTATTTTCTTTTCTAAATTTTGAATCTTTTTTTTTGGTGCTTCACTTGTTTTGCAAAAGGGTGGTCCTTTTTGTAGAAAATTAAATAAAAAAACGATAAAAGTATTTGTATTTTATTTTCCGTTAGGGTTGTTTTTTTTTTTGGAAATTAAGATCAAAAAATACTTCGAGAAAATTCAACTAGGTAATCTTTTTCGTATAGCTTCAAGCCATGATTTCCTACAAATCTTTCGGTGACTTATCTATAATGAGATATTCTCTAATTATTATATCTCCTCTTGTTCTATTTCATTAATCACGGCATCAATATAGTGATTAAAACCGATTTACAGAATTAAATATTGTGGTACGGACTACCAAAGAGATTTATTTACTAGAGAGGTTCATCTCATTGTAAGATTTTAAAAAGTTTTGTGAGACTAAATTCAAAAACTCGAGTAAACATTTATTCAGCTGTTTCTATGAGGAAGAAGAGTTTAGTTTGAAGAGTAGAACTGTTTGTTGAACCCCTAAGATGGGGAAGTTTTTCATTAATGCGGTATTTGCAGATATAATTTACTTTTGCAATGGTCACTGAGCGGATGAAATTAATGCTCTATTGATTTACACCACCAAAATTATCGTATTCATGCAATCTTCCTATCTTAACTGATAGAAGGATGTTGAAATAATTTAAATGTCTTTTCGAACTGTCAAAAAACCTCAACGCAGTTCCGCACGGAGCGTTAAAATTCACCCGAGTGAAATTCTCTCCGTGTGCTCAGTGTGGTACTGCGGTGCGGTTTTTTGACAGTTCGAAAAGACATTTAAATTATTTCAACATCCTTCTATCAGTTAAGATACACTGAGAGGAAAATACATTTTAGTTTCACTGGAAAAACTCAAGTAACCGTTCAAAAATGATGTTTTCAGTGAGTTCAAATGAATTAAGTAAAATTCGCTTGATAACTTAGTGAAACTCCAAAGAAAAGCTATTGAAAATTTGGTACTGTATTGTATTGTAAAATGTATATGATTTTCTAGTGGGTTTTACTGAAGTCGAATGTATGAAAAATGAAGCGAATTATTGTCAGCCATCACTAACGAACCAAGCATGAGTGTGATGATGGCAATATGTTCTGTGATTTTTATGTTTCCATCCTTACTAGGGAACCGTTTGGGGGTCTCCGATAAAACGGAGACAAACCATTTTTTTTTAATTATCTCGAAATAGACAAAACAAAAACAAAAATGGCCAAAAGTTGTTCCAAATATACTGAAAATTTACTTAAATTTTATTAAATTTATTGTAGTAAAAAAATTCACTTAAATGCTATTGGATTTTTCCAGTGGAATATTTTCACTAACCAATCATGTAAGTTTCAAGTGTTCAGTTAGATGGAAAAAATCTACTTATGATTTCCAGTGGAATTGAAGTGAATTTTTCGCTCAGTGTAGGAAGATTGCATGAATACGATAGTTTGGTGGTGTATTGTGCATCCTAGCTTAATCACTCAGATCCTGCTGATCTGAGTCAGCCGCCATAAGATTGCGCCCGTTTGATTTGTACACGGCGTCTGACAGCTCCACCCGGCGGCTGCAAAACAGCTTTAGCCAAGGTGCACACCGTGTACAAATCATACGTGCGCGGTCTGGCGCGATCTGAGGCTGCGCGTTTCGAACGCAGCTTGCTGAGAATCTAAGATAAGCGCGACAATAAATTTCATCCGCTCAGTACGGACATGCTTGGCCTTGACCATTGCAAAAGTAAATTATATCTGCTAATACCGCATTAATGAAAAACTTCTACATCTTAGGGGTTCAAGAAACAGTTCTACTCTTCAAACTTAACTCTTCTTCCTCATAGAAACAGCTGAATAAATATTTACCCGAATACTTGAATTTAGTCTCACAAAACTTTTCAAAATCTCAAAATGAGATGAACCTCTCTAGTAAATAAATCCCTTTGGTAGTCCGTACCACAATATTTAATTCTGTAGATAGAAATCGGTTTTAATCACTATATTGATGCCGTGATTAATGAAATAGAACGAGAGGAGAGATAATAATTAGAGAATATCTCATTATTGCTAAGTCACCGAAAGATTTGTAGGAAATCATGGCTTGAAGCTATACGAAAAAGATTACCTGGTTGAATTTTCTGGAAGTATTTTTTGATCTTAATTTCCAAAAAAAAAAACAACCCTAACGGAAAAAAGGACCACCCTTATGCAAAATAAGTTAAGCACCCAAAAAAAAAATCAAAATTTAAAAAAGAAAATAAAAGATTTCATTAATAATTGGGGATATGCCCGGGAGGGACAGGAGAAGCAGAAATTCGCAATGGTTGTTACGCCCTTTCCACATGTTGGTCTAGGAATATCTTAACAAAGTGTTACATGCCAATAAAGGATCATGGTTTTAAACTATACAAAAATATGACTGGTAAGTTTTCTGGAAATATTTTTTTGTTCTTAATTTCCATCTCAAAGAACCACCCTAAATAAAAATAAATGAGCCACCCTAATGAAATATTATATATATTCAACATTGAAAATGACCTACAGGTATATTAGTGATTTTTTAATACTATTATCTTATTTTTTAAAATTTTTCTACAAAAAGGACCACCCTAATGCAAAATAAGTGAACCACCCTAACGATATATGATATATAATATGCTAGTAGTTGCCAACGATGATATAAGACATGTTCCAGTACTATTGCTATGAATATTTCAGCAACTAAATTCAAATCCTCCATTTCAAATTCATTTCACTCCCCCAACTCAAAAATTTTTTAAGTCCAAAAAGTCAATTTTTTTCCAAAAAATTTTTTTTGAGATAACACCAGATCTCGACGTTTCATGCACTTTTAAGGCATTTGGCATCAAAAAAAAATTTTCGATTTCGAAATTTTCATGTACCCCTACCTTGGGATATTTTTCGTGTTTCAAAACAGCCAAACTTTGACCGCTTTGGGCCACCCCTTAGCGAAGTCCGATTGAGCTGAAATTTTGCATGGGGACTTTTTTTGAGGAGACGAAACTTTTGAGCACTACCCGTTTTTGAAATTCGAAAAATCGATTTTCATTGGCACCCTACTGCACATCGTTCAAACTAAAAATGGTTCAAACGTCATTCTGCTCATGGAACGGGGTGAAACGGAACGCAGAATCAAAACAAAACAGCAAAACGGTTACCATCAGTGTGTTTTTCGATGCTCACAGGGTTACTAGAAGTTCAAATTAAATAATGAACCCCGTTGATTTGCATGAGGTGTTGTTCAAACCAACGGGGGTAGACGGTACGAGGGCGCCCAGCTTGTACCCTGAGGAGTGCTTTTGTGAGTTAAACCCTTCCCATCTTGAGAATTAAAAAAAAAAACAAAAACATAATTATAATGCACCATAATATTTGTAACTCATTGTGAAATAATCATGTTCAACATTCTTGGTGTTTTACCCTTCTTACACTCATAAGAAGGGTATAAATACCGCTCGAAAAACCGACTTTCCATCCGAGGCCTGCAGGGCCGAGTCTCATATGCCAATCAACTCAGCTCGACGAACTGAGCAAATGTCTGTGTGTGTGTATGTATGTGTGTGTGCGTATGTTACAAAAAAAGTCACGCACGTTTCTCAGCCGTCTGATATTCGATTTGGATTCTCTGGACATTTGGTTACCGAGATATCTTTCGAAGAGTACTTTGAAGTAATATACACTCCCGATCAAAAGTTTGGGGTCACCCCCTCAAAAACATGTCATTTTTTTAGGCCCATATCTTCGCCAGTTTGCGTCTGATTTCAAAACCCTAGGTCTCATTCAAAAGATAATAAGTCAAAGAAACTTTGAACATGATTTAGAAGAAACTTTTTCAAAAAATTTTGTATGTAAACTTAACCCAAAGTTGCCAAATTTTCTAAAAAAATGAATATAAACGTACGGCAGTGTCGCTGGAAATTGGGTCGACCAAATTTTAAGATGAGAGCGGTAATATAACCCATTTTCTATTAGCTTTCAACTGCTCTTTACAGAACTTAGCTAAAAAATCTAGAAAAAAAAGTTATTAAGTAAATTAATCCTTGATGTCATCGGCCAAAAGTTTGGGGTCACTTTCGTAAAACATAGAAAAGTGATTTGTTGATATCTTTGTCATCTTTCATTCAATTTTAATTTTATTTGGCTCATATCAAAGATACTGGCACCAAATTAAAGGTATAACATCCTAGTAGAACTTTATTCAATTTTATTAGGATTGGGCATTTGGTTACAGAGATATCTTTCAAAGAGTACTTGGGAGCAGAGATGCCAGATGATTTTCTGTATCACTCGTTCAAAAATCTGTATCCCATACAAAATTTGGATGAAAAATCTGTATCCCATACAAATGGAAAATCTGTATTTCATATAAACGCTATCTGTACCGATGCTCAAAAATCTGTATAATACAGATAAATCTGTATATATGGCATCCCTGCTTGGGAGTAATACAGGTTAACCTTTTGAGAGATTTTTGACCAAGTCTATCATAATAAATACCTCAGCCGTCTGTCAACCGATTTTGGTTCTCTTAGCACCAAATGAAAGCTACAGTATCCTTGTAGAAGGCCCTGACATTTTATTTCGATTGGACATTTGGTTACTGAAATATCTTTCGAAGAGTATTTCAATAAATTCCTTTTTTTATTATTATATTCGTTTGTTATCTTGCATGAGCTTTTGATCAGTCTATGGGAAATTATTGTTCAATCAATAATGCTGACCTCATATAAAGTGTATACTAGCAGGTTTTTGTTTTCAATAAAATTATAAATAACAAATTACAAATAAACAGGAATTCTATGAAAACTGACAATATGTTAAATGAAAGCTTTGAATTTATATATTGTGGGAAAAATGCAAGAACTGGGCAGCCAAAATAACTAGCTAGTTCCAAAACTGATTAGCATAGTAGTATCATTTTTGTCCTTTTTACACCATAACCATGAATACCAAGTACTTCGGAGCTAATTTTTTCGACTGATTAAGAGATATTAGACAAAGTGTATCTCGCTGATTTTATTATCCATTTGTTAATCGATTCAAGATCTTTTGGCAGTTGACAAAAGATACAATATTCTAGAATATGTAAGCTATTTTTTAAAAAATTCACATTCGCCAGAGTTCTCTTCAAAGTTGGCAAAATGATTGGCGAGATGGCCAGCTGGGACGGTGGTTACATTCCATTATTCCTAATGTTTCTTTGCGAGTGTGGTGGTATGGTCTGGATATAAGTCGCAATTTCATTCGCGTGATGTCAAGACTTATGTCCAACCATTACTCGCTAGACGCGCATTTACACAGGATTAACCTCGCGTTGAGCAATGTTTGTACTAAGTGCGGTTCCGGTTATGATGACATCGACCACGTAGTTTGGCAATGCCCGGATAATGACGCCTCCAGAGCGCTACTTTTGGATACCCTTGAGGCCCGAGGTAGACAACCCTTTGTTCTTGTGAGAGATGTTTTGGGGACCCGCGATGTCACATACATGGGATGTATTTTCGACTTTCTTCGCTCTGCTGGTATAAAAGTTTAATTGCTTGTGTTTTCTTCTCCAGTTTTTTTTTTTCTCTGTTTTGTCCTCTTTGTGTTACCAAGCTGCTCCTGGCCATCCGGAAGACCAAGTTCCACAACAAGTTGGTACCAACACCACAAGGCACCGAATATGCTAGCAAGATGCGATTCACCCCCGGATGAGCAGCAGTGAAACCTTTGGCCCAATCCTTACCCTGTCCATCCCTCAAAATGTGACCTTCTAACCTCGAGCTGCCACGAGTACCCTGGCTTCCACCCAGTACTAACAGATATCATTAAAAAGTTATTGCTCTGTATAATGTATACTATTAAGTACAAAGAAAGATCCTCGGCTCCGTAAAGCGTTATACGCGATTGAGCCCCAAATAAACGAACTAGATAAAAAAAAAAAAATTCACATGGGATTCTAGAAGGTGTCTGGCATTTCTGGTTGTTTAGTCCATGGTCCATGATGCTAATTTGGAAACCAATCCACTAGATGCCAAATCCTAGAACTTGTGGTCCATCACACAAAATAAATATGTTAAATACAAATAATACAACAATAGTTTTAATAAGTGTAAGAAGGATTCTGTTCACCATAGGTGGATTAAATCGGGTTTTTAAAATACTATAACTAAATTATATCACATTATGTTTTAAATGTTGTTCGATAACTACAGTCGACTCTCCACAACTCGATGTTCTATAACTCGATATTTTCTATAACTCGATGGATTCGTCAGTCCCTTCATTTTTCCATAGACCGTACTCTCCATAAGTCGATATTTCCATAACTCGATGCTTCCTTTAGTCGATGTCACGCTTAGTATTATTTTATCTCCATAACTCGATGTTAGCTTGAAATTTCAATATAACCAGTGCATAATAAGCGACGTATAGCTACTAAATCGTTTGAAGTAGTTTGCAGTTCATTAATACTTGAAAAGACGAAAATAAAAATGTTGATGGCTGATTGAAAATTATCACTTGTTATGTCATGCGCTACGGTCCCAGAGCCGTTTCAAATTGGACGGAAAGTTTCACGCCTAAGCTAATAGGCTAATAGCTTATTTGCTATGTGCTGTCTTCAAGAAAGTTTCTTCATATATTTTCATCAATAATATACCATAAGGGTGGTCCAAATCTTTCGCAAACCATGATATTAACAATTTAGTTTTTTTTAGATTGAGAAATGAAGTGTTCTAAAAAGTTGAAAACAAAAATCTTACTTCTATCTCTTAACCCTTTATAAGGCAGTGGCAACTATATTGCCACCTTATACACATATTTTTTTTCTGTTCGTTTAGAAAATTTTTACAACTTCTGTTTTAACTGATGGATACATTAGGCCTTTGTGAACATTCATGATTTTTTTGAGCCATAACCAATATGAATGGGCTTTTTTAGAACAAAATGTCTCTCCAAAAACTGCTATTTTTGAGTGGTTTATAAGCTCCAACATCTGTTGTGGTAAGCGAATTGAAAATCGAATGATGGGAAATAAAAGGCCTATGTTGCTTTTACTTGTGGGCAACATTTCAACTTTATTGCTTCATTACTTTTATAAACTTAGCCTTTTGAAAAAATGTACTACAATAAATGGGCGTGTACTAAAATTGCCATATCGTCCAAAATAATTGACCAATCGAGTTTAAATCCACACATGTAACTCGTGGATATTAGGGCAATAACCTGTCAAAAAATCAGCACGATTGATAAACGCTTCACAAAATAACAACATTTTAAACTTTGTTGACAAAAAGTTGAAATTTAGACCAATTTTTTTCATACAAAATCGACCATCGATTTTTTTGAAAATAAAAACGTTTTTGTTCATTACACCACATGTACTTTTTATTCCCATGTAGAACAGGTGTGTGTGCCTGGTTCTCTCGGCCTTATAAAGGGTTAAGCTATCAGTACACGCTTTGCCAAGTGTGCAATCTTTTTCGCATGCATCAAACAACAGTAAAGCATACGCCTGACATTTCCGATGTTTTGTTAATGTTGGGACCGCTGCTGGCATGTAAGATTATGCGTGCGGAAAAATTTGCACACTTGGAAAATCGTGTATTGAAAGATTTATGGTTGAATCAGATATTAACACAGAGATCAGACATCCAAACTAGAACAAGTTTTAACTCGACACCTATGTAAGAACTCAAACATTTTTAGCGTTGACATTACTAGCGCCGCCATACAGCAAGTTGTCACAATCAGTGGTGAGTATACATATCTAGATAGGTTTCATATTCACCAATGACAACGGCATTGAAACTTTGCGATAGCAGCGCCGCCACAGAATTGCCACTTGTGTTGCCATTTTAAATGAACGTTAAATTCCTTACACAGCTTCGGAACTGGACATGGATGTCTGTTATCTGTGATATTAATTTTCAAAGAAAACATTTAGGGTGACATCAACAGAGGTTTTCTTTCGATAACATTTTTTTCGCTGATTTCTCGAGAATACTTTATTCCGAGAACATTTAGAGTAGTCAATAATCTACATTTTTTCCCAATAAAAGCAAAGTTCTGTATCTTCAATTCAATAAGTTATCGAGGGATTCCTTTTTTTTTGAACATCTTAATATTTCAGAATAGCGCAAGTAGAATTTCAATCTTTTAGTATCAAGCAACTTTTTCCATTATTAAAAAATAAAAATAAGAGATTTTCAAATGTATTTCATATTCAGAGATTGATCATCCACATGCACCATTCTGAAATATTAAGTGTCAAAAATAAACCGTTTTTAGAAGAAAACCCCGAATAACTACAAAATGAAAATAGAGAACTTTGCTGAAAGTGCTCGGACCATAGTTTTTGCGAGAAATCCGCGAATAAAAAGTTTTTGGAAGAAACCCATTTTAGGTGTCACCCTAACATTTGTTTAAAAGAATAATATCTCTTGAACCATAAGCGATTGAATTATAGTTCTTTCGACAAAGTTATTTGGAAACAAGGTTTTTTCAACTTAATGAGATATTGAATTTCTCTTTATGTAACAATCTCAAAACAATCTCAAAAGTTGACATTGTTGTCATGAAAATTATTTGGACCACTCTACTTTAGCAATATTGACAAGAATGTGAAGAAAAAAAATAATTGAAAAAATGAAGAAAGCGTAAACAATTTTGACCAGCCAGATGCGGCTTTGACTGTGCAAGGTTCAATTTATTTTCGAGAAAAAAAATTGATACATAATTTCTAGCTTAAAACAGTGATGTAAGATCAACAAAGCTTAATTTCGACGTTTTTAGTTGAGAAATTTTTTTCTCCCCATATGTTCTATAACTCGATAATTCTATAACTCGATGGTCCCTTGGATATCGAGTTGTGGAGAGTCGACTGTAATTGTAATATAATTGAGTTGTGATTCTTCGATATTTGGATAATTTTGTTTCAAAATTGTATCATATTCTGATAGAAACTAGTAATCCTGAAGTTAAAAATTATATCACAATTTGTTACAATTTTGATCTGATAAAACCAAAATAGGTTATTATCTTGATTGAACCAGTGTGCTTTTTGTTACAATTTTAGTTATTTTAACATCATCTTGCTCCTAGTTTATAACATAAAAAGTTATCAAAAATCATTATAACATCATAACACAATACGATATAATTTTGATATAATTTTCTAGTCGGGTTCCCATTATCAAAGTTCCATATAGTAGGCGCTTCTTCGCCTTTTACTAAAAATACGAAAAATCCCTTTTTTGCCTCCTTTTCTGTGCAGAGCTTGGAGGGCGCCCATACTGGGATTTTTTTTTTCTCAATAAGTTGACTTCAAGAGCTGGTTACTCATTGAGTAACTTGGAGTAACCGCGATGACACCACGGACTGGGGTATTTGTTAGAAGGAAAGGATGGGTTGGATCGGTGATGCGATCCATGGATAGGGTAACCGACTAGAAGATTCTAACAAAAATATACCATTATTATAACAAACCCTGATATTTATAACTCAATGTGATATAATCAAGTTTTAATATCTTAGGGGTTTAAAAATATTATATTATATTAGAAAAAAATTATAACATCATAACACAATGTGTCATAAACTTGATAGATTTTTCTAGTCGGGTATATTTATAGTGTTCGTAAGGTGATAGATTGTGTGGTGATTATTAAGAAGGTAAAGCGGCACAGTTCGCTTTGGTTGCATAACTTGTAGGCGTTACATACACTGTGCTGTGGAAGTTCTAAGGAAGGGAAACGAGTTTTTGCAATTCGTTTCTGGTTCTAGCGATGGCTATGAACATATGAATAATGAGTTGTATATGTAGAGAAAAAGATCGATTTCACACAAAATATTTGAAGAATTCCAACGCGTTTGATTCTATATCAAGTCCGGTATGACTCCTGCAAAGTCATCTTAAAGATCATTGGACTATAGAAAATTCCTAAGAAATCCATGGATGGAAAACCTCACAAGAATCTTTTTAAAGTATTTTATGTTTTTTTTTTCAATATTGAAAACGTTAGATCAGGATGTTAAAGGATCCTGATCACACACTATTTCGGATGTTCCGCTTAAACCACTTCCTTCCTTGTTTCCGGCAGGGGAAGTGTATCTCAATTTACATTCTAACAGACTTAGAACCTTCCACACCGGCATACATGGAAAACCGACAGGACACGTAAACCGAAAACTTAAACGAGAGCAAAATATCCGCCTGCACTCAGCGAACGATGATGACCCGAACGATGACGGTGCGTGATTTTGAATCTGATACGAATTCGATCCGTGTTTGGGTTGCCCTATAGGTACTATTTGATCCGTATCGATCGAGAATTATTGGAATAGGTAGCGAGAGGTAGCGTGAAATATGAATCCCATGAAACGCGCACCTACGATTCCGTGGGAACCTAGTGGAATTGCAAAGGAAAAACGAAAATCAGAACTTCATCAACACGGTAGAGAGGCACGAATTAGCAGAAAGTTTTGTATTCATTGGGATCGTAGTAGACACAGTAAAAATAATCTAAATTCTAAACCCATAGCTTACTGAGGTTTCCAATTGAGGTTTTCTTCTAGTGCGTTCCACTTGCGATCCTCTTCGAATCCATTTCCCAGATGTAGGAAGAAAGCAGTAGCAAAATTCTATGCCAAATCCCTTGCTCGAAAAGGAACCACACAAAGGAAGGATAAAAGGATCAAACGGCATAGGAATTGCTATTTTCTCAAGAGAGGTCACGATCGACGACTGGCTAGCCCAGGGGTGGGTGTGATCGAGAGATTACGATCGATCGATCCGAGTGTATGTTTTGCCATTCTATTTGAATGGCTTCTTCCTTCCTCCTACTTCCCCCTGCATCGAGGATCGGATATCATAAATTTATTATTTATCGATGGGAAACGATCTTATGTTCTGTGAGTTCTATGCGAGTGTGAGGTTTCCGTCGATGACAAATGTCGATCACGATCAAGATCACAGAGAAAGAGAGACGAACGCGACCCCCGACGATGGGAAAGGGATTATCCGAGCAATATAATCAATAATCAATGGGACCACATACCCGAGCTTCGATGAGCTTATATTGTCATCCGTGGGAATGGGATTTGTCGCATGACAGGAGTCCCTAATAGGACAAATCTCCCGGATCCGCTAGTTTCGCTAATTTTGGTCTCTTCAAAAACACGTCTTTAGGATCCGTTAAGTCCCGCGCGCACGGCACGCGAAGAATACTCGGACAAATTCATCCACATCAAAGACAATTGGGTCAATTCTTACACAAAAAAGCCCTGTCAGTCGAATCGAGCATTCAGTTGGATGAGCCGAGGGAGCCCTCTTCCCATCAGGGAGGAATTTTATGCCCCTCGCACCGAACTGATTGGTTCCGATCGCGGTAGGCGCGATTGGATTCGGAATCCAGTTTTTTTACGCGGAAAGCTTTAAATTTTAATTGCTCCATTCTTTCTCTGATGGGGCAGATCACCTATCCTACCTACCTAGTAGGCTCTGAACGACTACTGCGATGTGATGATCACCTTAGTTCAGCAACGATCCGAGAGTAAATCAGATTTAAATGGGTGCGGAAAAGAAGCTACCAGAGGCATCCAGTCATGGGATTTGAGTCTGCTGCTTCCAAACTCAGTCCAGAGTTTGGCTGATTGGGTGGCGATCGAAATTGATTTCGGAAAATTAAGAACCGCGATTGTCTCACCAAACGCACCGGTAGGTTGATTGCTTAACAGCAGTTGATTTACAATGTTTACGCAATTAAGAAACGGATTTGGTGCAAATGTCTCGGAATCAAACTGCGGCTCATTAGGGAGAGCATTCAGGAAGGTTGGATTTCAATCTGACACAGTTATTCTTGGTCACGTCTCACGTCAAGTATTCAGGCACGTTTAAGCAGACCGTATGATTATGATCTAAGTCGATTACTTCTAGATTTGCATTTAAGGCAAATAAAAATTAAGCTGCGGACATTCTTAAAGCTTTAACATTTTTTATTTCAAGTTTTATTTATGTGTTAAATGTTGTATTTTAGCTTGTAAATACTCCCCTAGTATTAATGCACATTTATAGGGCTCTGGCAGAATTACGGCCCGCAATCCTATTTCGATTGCCAATATTAAGGCCATTTCGGGCCGCGATTAAGTACTAGAGATTTAAACCTTTCCCTGGCACCAACTTCAAGTTATAGAACTCTAGTGATGAAACCCGAATCGGGATGCCCCCTTAGGATTAGAAATTCCTAGACAGAACTCAAGCTATGAAAGCAACTAATGCTGCGAACAAAATGCAACCTGCCAGAGAAAATACGATTACAGGATTGACTGATGGACCAAGAACAATATTGAAACCTCGTCATCCTGTCATCGGAAATTGTTATCCACTAGGGAAACAGGGCAAAATATATGTTTTGTGTTGTGTTTGTCCAAATGTTACGTCCTAATTTATTACGCATTTGTAAGGTTCCACTACAATATGTTATATTTTAATATGCATTTGTAGTGCTTCATAATTTTTCGTAATATTTTTCAGAAGATCATACAATAGATGCTTTTTCTCCAAGAAATCCTTCAAGAGTTCATCCACGGATTTGTTCAGGAATTCACCCATGAATTCGTTCAAGAATACACCCTACAGCTCCTGCAAAGGAGTTGCTTCAGAAATCATCCAGTGATTCTTTTTTCCAAGAGGGAACTCCTCCACAGATCCAGGGATTTCTTCAGAAATTCCTTCGGGTATGCCTTGTGGGGTTTCTCCAATAATTGCACGGGAAAAAATTCGTTGCCGGATCCATGACTAAAATGTTATGAAATCATAAAACTTCTCGCTTCAAGATATTGTAACTACAAGTCATGATATCGTGACGTTAACAACGATTATCATGAATAATAATAACTGATTTCATCAACAAAAGCCATGGCCGTCAAAAGCGTTATGAAAAAATTAAGCTCGTTTTCATAAATTGAATACCATAAAGCTGAGTCATGGTAGCATGGCTCTGAGTCATAAAACTATGACGCTGAGTCATCTCAACCAGACGCTGAGTCGTATAAACATAACGCAGAGTAATAAAATCATGAATCACAACAAACGAATTTGGGCACTGTAAGCGTTACGCAAACCCTCGCGCAGAATCACCTACGCCATTTTTGTCCCTTCTGTCAAGGCGCCTTTTGTGAGCGGCAGTGCACAGTGGGAAAAAAACAGTGCAAACCTACACTAAATTCTGTATCTCACGAACGCATCCGGCTTTTCTAATGAACAAAACGGTTTTAGGTGTAAAATTGTCTGGAGAATCGAATGGAAGTGTTAAAACAGACCGCACGGATCATTATCTTGCTCATTTTGCCCTAATTCCCCAATTTTTATTAACATTTATATGAAACTAGCTCTAAAACAATTATGAAACATGAATGCGGTTTGCCTTGAAGCACTTTTGTGAAGGATTAAGATGTAGAGAATCGATTTGAAGGGATTGCAGTGACCGCATGAATGTATTTATGCTTATTTTACCCTAATTCCCCTCATATATAGAGTTTTGTATGAAATAGCTCCATAACTCGCAAGGAAATTATGAGTGGTACGCTAAGAAGGCTCTCTTTAGTGAATTATGATACAAGGAATTGATGAGAAGTGATTGCAGTGACCCCGCGAATGTAATTATGCCCATTATACCCTAATTCCCCACATATATTGAATTTTGTATGAAATTAGCTCCTTACTCGCAAGAAAATTATGAGTGGTATGCTAAGAAGGCTTTCTTTAGTGGATTATGATACAGGGAATCGACTAGAAATGGTTGCAGTGACCGCGTGAATGTTATTATGCTTATTTTACCATAATTCCCCACATATATTGAGTTTTGTATGAAATTAGCTCCATAACTCGCAAGGAAATTATGAGTGGTATGCTAAGAAGGCTTTTTTAGTGGATGATAATATCGATTAGAAGTGATTGCAGTGACCAAGCGAATGTAATTATGCTCGTTTTGTCCTAATTCCCCACATATATTGTGTTTTGTATGAAATTAGCTCCATAACACACAAGGAAATTATAATTGGTATGCTAAGCAAGGTTTCTTTAGTTGATTATGATACAAGGAATCGATGAGAAGTGATTGCAGTGACCGCGCTAATGTATTTATGCTGATTTTACCCTAATTCTCCATATTCATTGAGTTTTGTATGAAATTAGCTCCATAACTTGCAAAGAAAAAAATAAGTGGTATGCTGAGAAGGCTTGCTTTAATGGATTATGATACAAGGCATATATTAAAAATGATTCCAGTGACCGCGTGAATGTTTTTATGCTCATTTTACCCTAATTCTCCACATATATTGAGTTTTGTATGAAATTAGTTCTATAACTCACGGTGGTATGCTAAGAAGGGTTTCTTTAGTGGATAATGATATCGATACGAAGTGATTGCAGTAACTGCTCGAATGTAATTAAGCTCATTTTACCCCGATTCCCCACATATTTTGAGTTTTGCATGAAATTAGCTTCTTAACTCGCAAGGAAATTGTGAGTGGTATGCTATGAAGGGTATGATTCAGTGGATGATGATACACGGAATAGATTAGAAGTGATTACAGTGTCCGCGCGAATGTAGTTATGCTCATTTTCCCCTTATTCCCTACATATATTGAGTTTTGCTCCGTAGTTCACAAGAAAATTATGGGTGGTATGCAAGGAAGTGTTTATTTAGTGGATTATGAAACACAGGAGCGATTGAAAATGATTGCAGTGACCGCGTGAATGTAGTTATGCTCATTAAACCCTAATTCTCCACATATATTGAGTTTTGTATGAAATTAGCTTCATAACTCACAAGAAAATTATGAGTGGTATACCAAGAAGGATTATGATACAAGGAATCAAATAAAAGTGATAACAGTGACCGCGTTAATGTAATTATGGTATGGTATCAATTAGTTTCTTGTGAGTTATAGAGCTTATCCCAAGTAACATTTTAAGTTTTGTTCGGCTCTACAAGAGATCTTCATGACTAATTTTATAAAACTCGCAATAAAACTGATTTATACATCAAAACCTCTTGATAACCTCTTTAAGAGCATCTTCCGGCTAAGTGGACCACTCTCGGAGAGGTTTTGCAAACCGCATTAAGAGTAGCAATAAAACCGTTTTAAAACCTAGTAGAAAAAAATCCCATTCTCGATTGTTGTTATTTTTTTCAACAAAAACTATGACAGCTTAAGATGCAGAGAAGCTTCTTCGATGGCACGTTAAGTTCAGGACGATACATCATGCGTAAGTATAGAAGCGGTCATTTCAAAGTAATATTTTAGTTGTTATTGTGTTGGTAGGCTTATGCGCATTCAATTCTACCGTGAATATTGGGGTGGCAGAATCATAAAATGAATGCGCTTCAAAAATAGTGAATATTATCATCTTGAAATGAAATAAATCAATTTGTTTATTTAGTAAAACTCTCTCGAATCACAAGAAAACTCAGCAGAGAGAGTTTATTTATGTGAACATGTTGTGGAAATGGTGGCAAACTATCAATTCATTGCTAATTTGAGCAAAATTAAATTAATTTTCCATTCACGTTAGCTAATTCTTCAATATGGCGACAACCATAATCAGCGAAAATAAAACGAAAGCAAGTTTACTTTTATGATGTCCGCAATAAACCTAGAAATGTCGTAGTTCTGCTTTTCCACCAACAGATGTCGTTACTAATCGAACGGATCGCCATCTGTTGAGAGTTTTAACAGTTTTATTGTGGTAATAATTGTTACCAGAAGGTTTGCAAATCGGAAAGTTTTGTTTACTCTTAAAATCTGTCTTTATGGATATCTTCAAGTACACTATAAAACATTTTATCAATGGTTTTCATAAAAACAGTCATAAAACTGCGAGTTTTAATTATTGCTGTAATAAAACCCTAATAAAAATCAAACAAAACTAATCAGCAATGAAATTGTTACTTGGGATACCATACAAAACTCAATATATGTGGGTAATTAGGGTAGGATAACCAAAATAACAATCACGCTCACTGCATTAATTTCTACTCGATTCTTTATATCATAACTCAATAAAGAACTCCTTCACGGCATAATATATATGGGGAACTATTGTAAAATGAGCATAATAGCATTCACGCGGTTACTGCAATCATTTTAAAAGTATTCCTTGTATCCTCATCCTCCAAATAAGCACTTCTTAACATTCCACCCATAAATTTCTTGCGAGTTAAAGAGTTAATTTCATACAAAACACAATATGTGTGGGGTATAAGGGTAAAATAAACATAATTACATTCACGCGAATACCACATTTACTTCTAATCGATTCCTTGTATCATCATCCACTAAAGAAATACTTCACAACATACCACCCATTTCTTGTGAGTTATATAGCTAATTTCATGCAAAACTCAACATATGTGGGGAATTAGGGTAAAATGAGCATACTGACATTCACGCGGTCACTGAAATTACTTCTAATCAATTCCTTGTAGTATAATTAATTCACTAAATACCAGCATGGTATGCACTAAATAATAGCATACCACCCTTAAGTTTCTTATGAGTTATAGAGCTAATTTAATGCAAAACTCAATATATGCGGGAAATTAGGGTAAAATGAGCATAATCACATTCATGCGTTCACTGGAATCTTTTTTCATCACCGTGTATCATAATCCACTAAAGAAAACCTTTCTTACATACCAGCCATAATTTCCTCGCGAGTTATGGTGCTAATGTAACACAAAACTCAACATATGTAGAGAATTAGGGTAAAATGAGCATAACTACATTCGCACACACACACTGCAATCACTTCTAATCTATTCCTTGTATCATCATCCACTAAAGAAACCCTTCAGAGCATACCACTCATAATTTCCTTGCGAGTTATAGAGCTAATTTGATGCAAAACTCAATATATGTGGGGAATTAGGGTAAAATAAGCATAATAACATTCACGCGGTCACTGCAACCATTTCTAGTCGATTCCCTGTATCATACTCCACTAAAGAAAGCCTTCTTAGCATACCACTCATAATTTTCTTGCGATTAAGGAGCTGATTTCACACAAAACTCAACATATGTGGGGAATTAGGGTAAAATGAGCATAATAACATTTACGCGGTCAATGCAATCACTTCTCATCAATTCCTTGTATCATCATCCACTAAAAAACTATTGCTTAGCATACCACTCATAATTTTCTTGTGAATTATGGAGCTAATTTCATAAAAAAAAAACTCAACATATGTGGGGAATTAGGGTAAAATAAGCATAATAACTTTCACGCGGTCACTGCAACCATTTCTAGTCGATTCCCTGTATCTTAATCCACTAAAGAAAGCCTTCTTAGCATACCACTCATAATTGTCTTGCGAGTAAGGAGCTAATTTCATACAAAATTCAATATATGTGGGGAATTAGGGTATAATGGGCATAATTACATTCGCGCGGTCACTGCAATCACTTCTCATCAATTCCTTGTATCATAATTCACTAAAGAGAGCCTTCTTAGCGTACCACTCATAATTTCCTTGCGAGTTATAGAGCTATTTCATACAAAACTCTATATATGAGGGGAATTAGGGTAAAATAAGCATAAATACATTCATGCGGTCACTACAATCCCTTCAAATCGATTCTCTACATCTTAATCCTTCACAAAAGCCCTTCAAGGCAAACCGCATTCATGTTTCATAATTGTTTTAGAGCTAGTTTCATATAAATGTTAATAAAAATTGGGGAATGAGGGCAAAATGAGCAAGATAATGATCCGTGCGGTCTGTTTTAACACTTCCATTCGATTCTCCAGACAATTTTACGCCTAAAACCGTTTTGTTCATTAGAAAAGCCGGATGCGTTCGTGAGATACAGAATTTAGTGTAGGTTTGCACTGTTTTTTTCCCACTGTGCAGTGTTTTCCGGTGAGATTTTTTTTTTGGTTTTCGAAAAAGTGTAGTGAATTGTTCTTACTTAAATAGTAGTAAACTATATAATTGTGGAGCCTCGTAGCCGTACGGTTAGGGTCACCAAGCTTATAATTTCGTGAAAATAGTTTCTTCCCCGTTTCCACTGGTGCGTGCTCCGTTGTCCGTTGTCTAATGATAAGTTTAAAACAGTCTGTACAGCCGAAAGCTGAAGACGTTGTCCGTGTCTTTTAATTATTGAACTACATTCCAGAAGTTGAAAGTGAAAAACTCCATATTCCGGCACAAAACTCCGGCCAGCTTCATCAGCAGCAGAACAATCAAACTCACGCACAATTCCGGCACAACATTTTGGCCAGCTTCATCAGCAGAAATATTCAGGAACCTTGTTCATGATTTCAGAGTGCGTGCTTCACGATAACATGACCTTAAATGCCACTTTGCACCAATTAATCCGATAGTATAAATTACAAATACTAGAATCATGCATACTGCTTATGTTTTTATAACATTAGGTAATAAATTTAGAACATGCTTTATGATAACATGACCAGTACTACCATTTTTCGCAAATCGATCCAGTACCATAAATGACAAATACTTGCACCATGAATAATGCTCAAGCTTTCATAAATTTAGTTCATAGTTTGAGTACGTACTTCATGATAATATGAACCGACTTACCAAATTTCGCTAATAAAACTGGAACCATAAATGACAACTACTAGTTCTATGAATACCGCTTCTGGTTTTATGAATCTAGTTAATAGTTCTGGTATTCATGGGCATGATATCATGACTTAACTTACAAATTTTTGTCAATAAATATGAAAAACGTAACGCCAAGGTGACGTTACGGCAACATGAGTCATGAAATTATGACCTTTTTTGTGGTGTATATTTATAACATGAAAACACACATTTTACGCGAAATCATGACTCATTTAGCAGGTTTCAAGCAGCGGATTTTTTCCCGTGTGGTTTAGGACTTACCCTAGGTTTTTTTTTCACAGGGATTCCACCAGGACTGGACTTACTGACTTCAGAAAAAAAAACACGTATTCTGTAATGCACAACAACTTTGTAGATCATGATAAAATACTTAAAATTGTCTAGATTAAGTTACAATATGAACACTTATTTCAAAGGGACGTTCACAAAAAAAGGTTCATATCTTAACATTTCGACCAAATAGAGCAAATGCTCATTTTCGTATAGTGACATTCCCTGCAACTTTGCTGAAGACACTCAGATGCTATTCTCACTCATGAGAGACAAAAAAATGTCTGTCTCACTTGTAGGTGGATTAATCAAATGAACAATACTTACACATGAAGGGGTCTATCAATCCACACAACTTCTTGGAAATCGCAAAACCAATTTTTCTGTATGTATGTATGTATGTACAATCCATCGCCCATTGACCGGCTAATGTTTTTATGGAAGAAAAATGTCTGCGTCTCCCAAGTAACAATTCCATTGCTGATTCGTTTTGTTTGATTTTTATTAGGGGTTTATTACAGCAATAAGTAAAACTCACAGTTTTATTACTACTTTTATGAAAACCATTGATGAAATGCTTTATAGTATACTTGAAGACATCCATAAAGCCAGTTTTTAAGAGTAAACAAAACTCTCTGATATGTAAACCTTCTGGCATTCATTATTACCACAATAAAACTGTTCAAACTCTCAAAAGATGGCGATCCCTTCGGTTAGTAACGACATCTGTTGGTGGAAAAGCAGAAACTACGACACACATGGGTTCACCAGTCCTCTTAATTGCGAGGTGACGCAAGATATCTTTGGTTTCATAAGGATTTCTCTAAATTCCTATCAAGAATTTTCAAGGTCTCACCATTCCTCCAAACTGTGAGGTGACACAATTCTGTGAATGTATGTTTTGTGTATGCTCATGGTTCCATAGATTGCAACGCTTACCAAAGTGAATCCTGATTTATGTAACTACCAATCCCTCCCAACTAACAAAAACTCCTTCCCGTGACAACTGTGGAGGGCACAGTAGTATATACAACCTCTAGTAGCAACGGTTGTCCAACTAACATTCCTTCCCTTCCCCGGTTGACCGTAAGGACGTGGCCGGCGCCGTTATTGACCTATTAAAATTTGAGTTCTCGGAACGTGTACATTGAAGAAGGTGTGCTCATCCCAAGCCCCATCTATTGGTTCTCTGTGCAATTCCGCTAGCTCTAGTCAATCACGGAGTAGCAACTACGAAGTGTACGGTCACCAATGCTCATGCTCATCGAAGAAGCTTCTCTCTGCATTGAGCTGTCAAAGTTTTTGTTGAAAAAAAAAACAACAATCGTCATAACCTCTTTTCGAGAAAGGATTTTTTTTTTCAACTAGGTTTTAAAACGGTTTTATTACTACTCCTAATGCGGTATACAAAACCTCTTCGAGAGTGGTCCACTTAGCCGGAGGTTATCAAGGGGTTTTGATGTATAAATTAATTTTATTGCAAGTTTTATAAAATTAATTATGAAGATATCTTATAGAGCCGAACAAAACTTAAAATGTTATTTGGGCTGTTTTGGCCATTTACTTTTATGCATAGACGTACATAAATATGTTTAATCCTGGAGAAGGGAGGTGAAAGCTCTACTGTACATCTAACGACCCATTTCGAGGTATGTCTTGACTCGCACGTGCATCCTGAGGTCGTCTACTGCAACAGTAAGCTCCGCATTAATGCATCCGGATATCAAATCAATATCTGCAATGCATTAACACTTCCTGAATGAGAAATGTATATTTTTGATTCTGTCGCGTATTTAGTGTAGTAAACGTAGGGTATGTGTGCCATTAGTAATCTCACGCTCTCATATTCATCCTATTCGAAAAACAAGCGATTACGGCACCGATTGATTCCGTTCTTTTTGTTTTCATGGGTGCTCACTTCTAACAAAAAATACAAAAATACAATAAGAAACAAAACAAACAGCGCTTCAATCCTCTGTTTTTAGTAGGATGAAAATGGAAGCCACATGCTTAATAAGGGAACCAATACCCTAAAAATAAAATAAATCATTTTGATAGGAAAGATCTCATTTTCTCGTAGCCTGTTATTACTCTCATTTCTCCGATTTCGAAACCCAATAGCTTGAGCAGCGACTCTCCACGTAGTGAGCATCATTTGCATTCATCGTGTGGAGAGTTGCCTTTCCTCTATTGCGCTGCTCCATATGCGTGCGCGACCCTTACTCAACGGCGAACATGTAGATAAAACTGCAAGGTAAAAGTCCTCCATACATTTTTTTTTGTTTGTACGCTTCTGAGCTGAAATCACTCAAAGGAGTGATCAAAATTTGAAGTTAAATAAACAATAACAATAGCTTCTGAGCTGAGATAAGGGAACGTCCATAAATTACGTCACGCAAAAATCGGCCGTTTTTAACCCCTCCTCCCCCCTATGTCACACTTTTTGTATGGGAAATTTTTGTATGGGTGGTCACACTTTGCTGAACCCCCCCTCCCCCCTCTAAGCGTGACGTAATATATGGACGTTCCCTAATAGTAAGTGAGTGTATCCGAGTACAAGCGAAAGTTTTCATCATTGTTGACGATTTTTATTTTTTGCACCAAGGGATGATAAATTGATAAGAGATGTCCTCGCATCCAGAGAAATGAGAGATAAGAGCTAATAGATGAGAGATAAGAAATGGTGTGAGATGAGAAATGAGATAAACAATTTATGATGAGAGGTGAGAGATGAGAGATCAGTGATGAGAGATGCGAGATGATAATGACGATGAGAGTTGAGATATGAGAGATAAAATATGAGAGGAGAGAGACGGAAAATGAAAAATGCGAAATGAGAGATTGAATATGAGTGATGAGAGATGACAGATGAAAGACGACAGATGAGAGATGAAAGATGAAAAATGTTAGGTGGGAGATTAGTGATGCGAGGTTAGATATGATAGTGTAATATTTCTTTCGAATATCAACTAGGCGCGCTGACTTGTGTCATAGGACTGAATTTATATGGTAAATCAATTTTGGATGTAATTTAATTCTACACAAATATTATTCTTTTCTACACAATTATTGTATTGGTGGGAGGTGCCTGGAGTTGCCCTTCGGTCCGACTTAGCGAATGAGAGTTCAATTAAAAAGAGAGAAAAAAATATGAAAAGAGAGTGAGAGTGTGCATATGCAACGACCACGCTTGCGCTATCGACAGTTCAAGTGCCTTGCATGGAAACGATGACTAACGGGAAAGAAGGATTCGAATTACTGTTGGTTGCCTCATGGTGTGATAATGACATGTGTCGTTGTTCTTGGGTTATTTGAGAATAAGAATGCAATAATTTAGTCCGAAGTGTTGATTGCAATTTATGTTACTAAGTGGTTTGTCTAAAGGGTTCTGACGTGTGGGAAAGTTTACGTCTTAGAAAACGTGGTGGAGAAGGCTGGGAAATATCCTACAGAGTATGCTACAATAGATAAGAGATGATAGATGAGAGATGGATGAGAGATAAGAGTTGAGAGATCAGTGTTAAGAGATTATTGATGAAAGATTATGATAATGATGATGATGAGAGGTGAGAGATGGTGACGACGGGGAGAGATGAGACATGAAAGATGAGAGATGATAATGGTGATGATGAGAGATGCGATATGAGAGATGAGAGATAAAATGTGAGAGGTGATAGATGAGATATTGGAGATCAGAAATGAATGATAGGAGATGAAAAATGAGAGATGAGTGATGAGAAATGAGAGATGGGAGATGAGAGATAAGAGATGGGAGGTCTGAGATGAGATATGAAAGATAAGAGTTGATTGATGAGAGATGATAAATGGTGTGAAATGAGAGATGGAAGATGAGAGATTATGAGAGTTGAGAGATAGGAAATGTAACTAGTAGGCGATCTCTGCCCAGCACTGGTGAGACGCCCCTTTTTTAAATGCCTCAGGGTCGGCGTACGCGCTTGACTATCGCGGCCAAGGAAAACACTTAAGCACTTTGCTGAACACAAATCCCACTTCATTACTACTATTGCACTACAGGTACCTTTATTGCTTTTTTCCACGTTCTTACGTTCTATCTCCTACCTCTTTCCTGCTTCTTCTTCAATTTTGGCGGACCCCTTCTTCTTGCTCCACTACTACACCTTCTCTTCCGTCTCTCCTTCGGTGTCCTCTGCTTCTCGCGTTCCGTTGAGTTTTGGGCGGCCGTTCGGTGCGGCCCAAGTCGCGACGGTTACTTGGGCGTGTGAACTCCAGACACTTTCGAAATGGCCGCACCTCTTCGCTGCTTAGCCGGCGGCGTCTGATTGTCCGATGGCGGTCTATCAGGTCGACAGAGTGGCGCTTTGGACGTTCGGGCCACACTCCGGACCACGATTGGTTCTCACAGGTTTGAGGCGTACTTCCGGCAATCCTCCTGGCAACAGGCTTTCAATCGATAGCACCGGCAAGGACTATGGCAGCACAGATTTTCTAAACTATAGCACAAGGTAAGTACTTAACACAGGGGTCATGTAGGGGGGGGGGGGGGGGGATTTTGGCGGTTAATGATGAGCTTGGTCGGAATTATTGTAGGTCTTGGGTTACCTTCTTTTCCACTGTCTGCTTCCACTTGACTTATGTGACAAAGTCACTTTAACAAATTTATTTTCAGAACAGTTTTAATTTTTAGCTTCTGCTTGGTTAGCTCACGACTTGCTTTCTCGAAATTAGCAACGTAATTGCTGGATTAGCGATGGCGGTTCATGTTCCAAGCCTTCGACCGTGTTGTAATCCGCCCATCAAGAACCTCCTTGGTTTGGCATAACAATACAACGAAACACAAAATCATGAAAATTTCACAAATCTTAAACGCTTCAACAAACCATTGGTGGCCGAGATGAAAGATCAGTGATAAGAGGTGACAGATCTAAGATGATGATAGTGATGATGATGATGATGAGAGATGAGATATGAAAGATAAGAGATGATAGATGGGAAATGAGGGAAGGCTGATTAGATACGAGAGACGGGAGATGAGATAGTAGAAATGCGAAATGAGAGATGATAGATGAGAGATGGGGTATGAGAGTTGAGAGATTGAAGAAAGAGAGATCACATCAAAGACGAGGGACGAGAAATTAGAAATTAATGATGAGAGATAAGAAGTGAGAGATGATAGTTGAGAGACGAGAAATGGAAGATGAGAGATGGAAGATGAGGAATGAAATAAGAGATGACATATGAAATATGATTGATGAGAAATGAATGATGAAAAATGAATGATGAGAGATGACGATCAGACATGAGAGATGAAAGATCAATGATAAGAGATGATAGATGGAAGATGATGATGATGATGGAAGAAGATCAAAGATGAGAGGTGAGAATTGTGAAATGTAAGATGAGAGATGTAGGTTGAAATATGAGTGATGAGATTTGAAACATGAGTGATGATGATTATGAGATGTGAGAGATGAGACATGAGAGGTGGAAGATGAGTCATGAGAAATGAGAGATGGAGATAGAAGATGAGAGATTAGAAATGAGAAATAATAGATGATAAATAAAAGATGAGTAATGAGAGATGAGAAATATTAGATGAGAGATAAGGGGCGAGGAATAAGATATAAATAATAAGAAAGATATGAATATGAGTTAAGAGTTAAGAGAAAAACAAATGATGCTGATAAATGAGTAATGAGAAATAATAGATAAAAGATGGGGGATGGTAATGATGAAAACACAGAGAAACAGACATCACACTCTCATAACTTCCCATCGATCAGCTTTATAGCGATTGATTCAAATTTTCAGTAGTAAATCGATTGACCACTCGCGGCGCTGGTATCGTTTAAGCTCCTGTTTGACGTTTGTTCACTACCGCCATCTAGTGGCGGCCCGGCCAAGCACAGTACAATTTAGCATTGGGCGATTTCGTTTTCGTGACGATGTTTTTAATGAAATTTGTTCTAAGTGTTACGTCTGTTTCTCTGTGATGAAAATATGAGAGAAGAGAGATGATATAGGAAAAATAACAAATAAGAGATGAGAGATGAGCATGATACGAGCGAAAAAAAATGTTGAAAAAAGATGTAAAAAAGTAATAAAAATGACAAAGAATGTGATTGGATATGAGGATCATATCATATCATATCATTTTTGGAATGAAGGCAATTGTAAGTTGTGCTACAATAAAGTGAAATATAAACGAAGGGAACATTGTTGATGAAAGAAACATAAACTTCTTGAATAACGAGAGAGTAGGGCAGGAGGAGAATGGAGTTAAGGAAAAGGATCAACAGGTTATATGGCATTAGCAGCAGTGATGCGCTACCGGATAAACAAAGCAAACGAATCAAACGATCAAGATGAAATGAAACTTCAGTCTTGTAAAGTATTTCACGCGAGTAGGTTGTATAATTTGCATCCATCCTCGTTGGTGAAAAGATTCGGCCAAATCGGCCATTGTCGGGGCCCGTGGCGCAATTGGTCACACGTTTGCTTCATAAGCAGATGGTCATGGGTTCGATCCCAGCCCCGGCTCCCTGAGAGCAGCTGACACTGAATCTCTTCTGAGCCCATGGCTCAAATGGACTTGGACATCGACGAACGGCAACGCATAATGGACTCCCAATCGGACTGGAAAAAAGAACAACCAAAAGCCACACATCAACATCCTCGTGCCCATCATTCTACCATGATAGGGTAGAAAGTAAAAGCAGCGCAACGGCAACCAGTTCGATATAGTAGAATTAGAATAGAATACATGTAGGCGCTGTAAAAAGTGTAAATACAGCTTCCAATTGGAATCGCTCACGCAGTGCCCTAGTGTGCAAAAGAGCTGTAAATTAGGTTAGGTGATTGAAGAATAAAAAAAATATTGCATGGCTTAGGTGCCTAGAAATCCTTAAAACAACCTTCAGATTGAATTTTGAGCCGCCATCATGTATATTCTGATCGACATTTTTGGACTCCGGATATCTTCCCCATAGCAATTATACCCATATTGCGTGGTTTTAGAACTTAACACTCCTTAAAACAACTGCCATCTTGAATTTTCGGCCGACATCGTGATATTATGGTTTTCATTGATGATTTCCGCATAAAATTCGGCAACCATGGTAAAGTTTACAAAATTCGGCGCAATTTGATGTGTCGCATGATACAATTTGGTTCAGTGTTATATATTTTAACAATTCACTGGTGCTGGGCTGGATCAATAAAATGGCCATAACTCCGGAATGTCTTGAACGACCCACACCATTTTCAATAGCAAACAATGCGGTAAAGTTCCGATTCGATTCGAGCTATAATCCGTACAATCGGTCAATGGGAAACGCCCTAAAAGTGAGTGAACTTTTTTGCGCACAGACATACATACATACACACATACAGACATCATCTCTATTCGTCGAACTGAGTTGATTGATTTATGTGACTCGACTCTCCGAGCCTTCTATCGAAAATTCGTTTTCTGAGTGAACATATATACACTTTGGTGTACAAGAAAGGCAAAAAAAACGCATTCAAAAATTTTTGAACCAACCCTAGGGGAGTGCCTTCGGTCATGATCATGAACCCATGGAAGATATTCCAATATAAACCATGGAGAAAGTTCTGAAGAAATTCTTGGACTAATTTCTGAAGGAATCCCTGAAAAACTTACTGAAAGTCTCTTTGGGGAAATTTCTGAAGGACACCCTGACGGATTTTGTAAAAGCATTTCTTGAAGATTTTCTGGAGGAATTCCAGAAGGAATTTCTTAAGGTATTCATAGAAGAGTTCCTAATGGAACCTTTGAAAATATTTCTAAAGAAATTCTTAGAGCAATACCAGAAAGACGTCCTGAAGGAATTACTTACAGAATCTGTGGACTATTTTTTGAAAAAATAAACTGATTTTTTTTTCTAAAAGATGGCAAGTGACTATTCTGGGGAATCCTCAAAACAAAGGGATTTTTGCAGATAAATATCCTGGAAGATTCACCAGATGGAACACCTGGAGAAACCCTCTAAACAACTTACTTGGTACTTGATGGGCTACAACTCGTAGTGGTGAGTCTACGTCGAATGAAACATTCGCCTCCACTGGTCTCGGTCCTGGGCCAATCGCTTCCAGCCACCCTGAACGTTTAGAGTCCTTAGGTCCTCATCAACTGCAAAAAGCCACCGTGTACGCGGCCTACCACAAAGCCGACGGCCCTTCCTGGTTTTCTGCTGATTATGGTTTTAGCTTGTCGTTCCTCCGGCATACGAGCTACGTGCCCAGCCCACCGCAGCCTGCCGTGTTTTATTCGCTTCACTATGTCCATCTCTTTATATACTTGATATATTTCGTGGTTTATGTGACGCCGCTAGATGTCGTCCTCCAGTTTACCGCCGAGTATTGTTCGCAGCACTTTACGTTCGAAGACTCCAAAGGCTCTCCGATCAGCTTCTCTTAACGTCCACGATTCATGGCCGTATAAAACGACCGGAAGAATCAGAGTCTTGCACAACGCGAGTTTTGTCTTCGTTTGCAGTCTACGGGACTTCAGCTGGTTTCACAGACCGAAAAGGGCCCGATTCGCAGCTGCAATCCGTCTTTTCACCTCGCGGGTATCATCATCATATAACCCTCTGAACAAACTGCTGGAAAATTTCCAGTAGGGATTTTCTAGAGGAATTCTAAGAAAGATCTGCTGCCAGAGGGAACTTCAGAAGGAATGTCGAGAAGAGATTCCGAGAGGAAACCTTAGAGAGAATTCCTGGAAAAATCCCTTTAGAAACCTACATTGAAATCCTTAGAGAAAACTTCTGAAAGAATACTCCTGGATAAATTCCCTGCAGACATTTCCATTGAAATCCATTGCATTGAAATAAGCCTAGACACTTGGGTAAAATTCAAATAACTGATCATAGCAATCGGGTCTCTTTCGGCACTGACAGTAAAACAGTCTCCAAGTGTTTTACTGAGCTCCTAAACTCCTAGCGAGAGAACTTCTCGAATTCCTCTTCTTCGCATGGGAAACTTATTCCCCGTGTTTTCTTGGAATCTACTATAGTTTTTTTTTCTTAACGAAAGACTCTGAGCTGCTTTTGAAATCTTTTGAAGGAGCCGAAATCAATCTAAACAATTTCTTAGCTATAGGTAACGTGTTTTAAAAAGTGGATCACCTTGTTCTATAATACACATTCGTTGATAACATGATGCCGTAGTGACCCACTTTCATTCGGGGTTAGTCTTATTCTAATTTACTCTTTGTTTCCGCCGCCAGCCAAAGATCAATGGCGTTCGATAGCCATAGATCTAAGCATCCCGCCCGCTGTTCCATCGGGAAACATCACGCGGCCCGAGAGTTCATTGCCCCGGCCAAAACATTTGCGCCTATTTGCGCTGCACCCGAAAACACAAACAAGCCTCGCGCCGCCGCATAGGAGAGAGGCGAGGGAAGAAAGCATCCCTCGTGTTGTTATTATGTTTTGATTTGCGCATTTCTTTCGGGAACCGCGCAACAGCGCAGTAGGCACTGGAATTGGGGCCAACTGTTTGGAATTCCGCTCCCGCGCGCGGTTTTGCATCATCGCCATCCAGAGCTCGTTGCGCAGGCAGCACAGCACTCTTCGATTTCGTTTTTTCGGTTTCCTGCGATCTTTTGCTCGTTTTTCTATTGGCGGCCGAAATAGAGTGATAGAAAATGCCCTAATAGACCGAAGGTATCGCGGATCGATGGTATAAAGTAGCTCCCCGTGCATGATGAAATAGGGAACCAACAACCAACGTAAGCGGAACGGGATGAAAGCGATGACGAAAACTTCGGGAAGTTTGTTGCTCTCCACCTCTCGGCCGGCCGGGAATTGTTGCTTTCCCACGTGCCGTGGCACTAATTGGGAAGAAATTGATGCTCTTTGCTGATTTTCGATGGGAGGAGGGCAATGAACTTCCAGGTTGGAGAAGTTTGGGGAGATTTTCCCTGGATGAGAGTTATGATTGCAGCTGAACGTTTCGAATCGGAGATTTTGATGGTATCAGAAACAAAGACTTCTGCATAACTTTTTGCATCGTGTACATACATTCTCATGCACTTGTTTCTTCACGTGGTCAGTGTTTAGCTAAAAGCCCAGTTTCGTGTTCGAAAGGAATCGCTCAAGAAACTTCTTGACCAATTCCTGCCAGAAACTTTCTACAGATACTGCCACGGCATAAATATCACAAGGCACGCTAGTAACCTATGTAAACATAGATTTTGGATGTAAACATCTGACGTCATTCTAATCGTTCTTCCCATGATCAAATTGATGGGGAGTACTAGATCGCCTCTGAACGATTTGAATTACGTCATAAAAAAACTGTCAGATTTCCGGAAGGTATCACCTTCTAAATGTTGTACACCGTGGATACTGCCATATGAACTGTCATTTCTTCGCAACTGCGTACTGCGATCGAAGAATAGCGGTTTCTTGAGCGATTCCGGCAAGGAATTTCCCATGCATCAAGATAGGCTGAGAAAATCCTTGTGAACTACAAACAGCCCTAAATCATGTGTTACTAGGTTACCTTTATTATGTGTAGTACGCAGATCGCACGAAATCTCTTGGCCTATCTTGATACGTGGAAAATTCAGGCAAGGAATCGCTCAAGAAATGAGAAAGCGTTTGATTTTTCTTGACCCCAGTACGGAGTTGAGAAACGTCAAATCAAATGGAGCTTGCTGTGTTAAATTTCTTGACCATTCCGGTCAAGGAAAAATAATGCACTGAACGAAAGTTACTTGAGCGATTACGTTTGAAGGCCATACCTTGCACTAGGTTGCAAGTTGTATGACAAAAGAAATGGGCCGAAATGTCCACAAAAGTCGATTTTGTTTCCTAGCCGTCTGAGAACGCATTTCCTGTTACATTGAGGGAGCCCTCGATCTACTCGACATAGTCGCGCAAGCTTGTTCCTGCCATTGGAGTTGTTCTGCTCCTGTTGTCAAGGTTGGTGACCGAGTCTCTTTTGCTTTCTTTTCATCTATCTGTAACAATTCTTTGCCTGATCAGTTTCCATGTTTCAGCTCTTCCATGTACACCGTTGAACCAAACTGCATGGACATTGAGTTTACTCCTGCTCTGAGTCAAACGAACTCTTCTGCAACTATCATTCCTGAATATCCGGAACGCGCTGTAGAAGGTCCTGTGGAAGTCCTCAATCTGACACAGTCCTGCATCCTGCGGCCTTCGCTCATCGTATTTTTTTCGGTCCTGTCGATGGGTGTGGTGAGAGTGTCTTCCAACAAACAACCCAACAACGGCAAGAACCTTTAGCACCTGTAGGATGTTTCATCGCATCTGTAATCCCTGATCTGTAACAACCCATTGATCACGCTTGTAGATCTAAAGGTCTGTATTCGCGAGAGCTCATGGATGACCTACAACATCCTTGGAAATCAAGACACTACAGAACTATCTTCAATGGACATGTAGGATATTGCATCACATCTACATTACTGATGTAACAATCCATTAATTACCCTTGTAGATCTTATATAGGGATTCGCGAAAGTACTTAGATGACCTAGAACATCTTCGAAAATCACTACTCTACAAAACTTTCGTCCACAGACCTGTAGGATGTTGCATCGTCATCATAACCCATTGATCACGTTTGTGGATCTTCAGTCCTATATATGGTAGAGTTCTTGGATGACCTAGAACATTGATCACGCTTGCAGATCTTAGAGCCTATATTCACGAGAGTTTGCAGTAGCTCATAAATATCTTTGGTAATCAGCATTCAGGAATATCTTCCATAGACCTGTAGAGTGTTACACCACATCAGTAATGTGACAACAATCCATTGATCACGCTTGTAGGTCTTAAGGCCTTTATTTACAGAAATTCTTGGATGACCGAGATCATCTTTGTTAATTAGTTCTGTACAGAACCATGCCTCATGGGCCTGTAGGATGTTGCACCGTGACAATAATGTTACAACAATCCATTGATTATATTTGTAGATCTAAGGCATCAACTCGCGAAAGTTCTTAGATGACCTAGAAGTTTATTTTACGTAATTTAAACACAATGTTAAAATTCAAATAAACTTCTATACAACCAAAACTTGCGCTGTCGTAACTCTATTATAACATGTGTGTTACTTGGGTAGTTATCCACAGAACGATGCTTCATGAACCTGTAAGATGTTAAACCGTAACAGTAATGTCACAACAACCCAGCGTAATCACAAAAATCTTAACGTCTTTACTCGCGGAAGTTCTTGAAGGTCCTAGAACATCTTTGAAACTACTTCTCTACAGAACTATGTTTCAAGGATCTGTAGGAGGTGAATCCGTATCAGTAATGCAACAACACTTCATTGATTACTCCCGTAGATCTTAATGCGCATACTAGCAGAAGGTCCTGGGCTGCAAAACGGTGAGTCGATAAGGAGAGCGTGCAATATAGCTCTGGTCCTCACAAGTTCCTACCTCATGCTTCCACGGGTCAAACGATGACAAAGACCGCCAGCTAAGAGTTGTGTGCTTAGCTGGTAGCGCAGCCTGGGCACTGTTGTCCTTCTGACTTCAGCTAGATTGAGGAGGTACGATCCGAGTGTCTGTTCACCAAGGAGGTGCGGCTCAAACAGCGTCTGTTCTGGCATCCAGCGGCTGAGTAAGAAACGCTGCACCACGCCCAGCTAGATCCAAGGTGGTAGCCCCATCAGCGTGGTCGTCCCAGTGTTGGTTGGGACGTTAAACAGAACTGGCACGATGGCCCTCCGGCGAAACAGGAGTGTTGGCGTAGGCCCAATAAGCCACCCGTAAAAATCCCCATTGCGAATAACATAGGAGAAAATACGACTCGATACTATCGGCAAAGACCCACGCGACGAAATAAGGACTACGATTGGAAACTTGGAACATGGAATTGCAAGTCACTAGGTTTCGCAGGATGTGACAGGATAATCTACGACGAACTACATCCCCGCAACTTCGACATCGTGGCGTTGCAGGAACTTTGTTGGACTGGACAGAAAGTGTGGAAAAGCGGGCATCGAGCGGCTACCTTCTACCAAAGCTGTGGCACCACCAATGAACTGGGAACAGGATTTATAGTGTTGGGCAAGATGCGACAACGTGTGATCGGGTGGCAGCCGATCAACGCAAGGATGTGCATGTTGAGAGTTAAGGGCCGTTTCTTCAACTACAGCATCATCAACGTCCACTGCCCACACGAAGGGAGACCCGATGACGAGAAAGAAGCGTTCTACGCGCAGTTAGAGCAAACATACGATGGTTGCTCGCCGCGTGACGTGAAAATCGTTGTTGGCGACATGAACGCGCAGGTAGGAAGGGAGGAAATGTACAGACCGGTAATCGGGCGAAACAGCCTGCACGCCGTATCGAATGATAACGGCCAGCGATGCGTAAACTTTGCAGCCTCCCGTGGTATGGTAGTTCGAAGCACCTTCTTCCCCCGCAAAGATATCCACAAAGCCACCTGGAGATCACCCGACCATCAAACAGAAAACCAAATCGACCACGTTCTAATCGACGGTAAATTCTTCTCGGATATAACCAACGTCCGCACATACCGCAGTGCGAATATAGATTCGGATCACTACTTAGTCGCTGTATGCATGCGCTCAAAACTTTCGACAGTTATCACCACGCGTCGAAGTCGAACGCCGCGGCTCAACATCGAGCAACTTCGTAACGTAGAAGTGGCTCAAGACTACGCGCAGCAGTTAGCAGTGGCCCTACCAACGGAAGAGCAGCTTAGCGCAGCTACACTTGAAGATGGCTAGAGGGACATCCGATCCGCCATAGGTAGTACCTCGGCTACAGCATTAGGCTTCGCGACTCCGAATCACAGAAACGACTGGTACGACGGCGAATGTGAACAGTTGAAAAACGAGAAGAATGCAGCATGGGCGAGAATGCTGCAACACCGTACGAGAGCGAATGAGGCACGTTACAAACAGGCGCGGAACAGGCAGAACTCAGTCTTCCGGATGAAGAAGCGCCAGCAGGAAGAACGAGATCGCGAAGCGATGGAAGAGCTGTACCGCGCTAAGGACACACGAAAGTTCTACGAGAAGCTGAACCGCTCGCGCAGAGGCTTTGTGCCACAAGCCGACATGTGCCGAGATAATCACGGGAATATTCTCACGAGCGAGCGTGAGGTGGTCGAGAGGTGGCGGCAGCATTACGATGAGCACCTCAATGGCAACGTTGCAAGTACCGAAGGTGGCGTGGTAACAGATCTAGGAGTATGTGCACAGGACGAAAGACTTCCGGCCCCTGACCTTCAAGAGATTGAGGAGGAGGTTGGCCGGTTGAAAAACAACAAAGCCACTGGAGCAGATCAACTACCAAGCGAGCTTCTAAAATACGGTGGAGAAGCACTGGTGAGAGCACTACACTGGGTCATTACCAAGATTTGGGAGGAGGAAGTATTACCGGAGGAATGGATGGAAGGTATCGTGTGTCCCATCTACAAAAAGGGCGACAAGTTGGATTGCGGGAACTACCGCGCGATCACACTACTGAGCGCTGCCTACAAGATACTCTCTCAAATTTTATGCCGCCGTCTACCACCGATTGCAAGAGAGTTCGTGAGGCAATATCAGGCTGGATTCATGGGTGAACGCGCTACAACGGACCAGATGTTCGCCATCCGCCAGGTGTTGCAGAAATGCCGCGAATACAACGTGCCCACACATCACTTGTTCATCGATTTCAAATCGGCGTATGATACAATCGATCGAGAACAGCTATGGCAGATTATGCACGAATACGGATTCCCGGATAAACTGATACGGTTGATCAAGGCGACGATGGATCGAGTGATGTGCGTAGTTCGAGTATCAGGGACACTCTCGAGTCCCTTCGAATCTCGCAGAGGGTTACGGCAAGGTGATGGTCTTTCGTGCTTGCTGTTCAACATTGCTTTAGAGGGTGTAATACGAAGAGCGGGGATAAACACGAGTGGGACGATTTTCACGAAGTCCGTTCAGCTGCTTGGTTTCGCCGATGATATTGATATTATTGCTCGTAAATTTGAGACGATGGCGGAAACGTACATCCGACTAAAGAGGGAAGCCAGGCGAATCGGATTAGTCATTAATGTGTCGAAGACAAAGTACATGATGGCAAAGGGCTCCAGGGAGGAATCACCGCGCCCGCCACCCCGAATTCATATCGACGGTGATGAAATCGAGGCGGTTGAAGAATTCGTGTACTTGGGCTCACTGGTGACCGACGACAACGACACCAGCAGAGAAATTCAGAGGCGCATTGTGGCAGGAAATCGTGCCTACTTTGGACTCCGCAGAACTCTACGATCGAATAAAGTTCGCCGTAACACGAAGTTAACCATCTACAAAACGTTGATTAGACCGGTCGTCCTCTATGGGCACGAAACATGGACCCTACGTGCAGAGGACCAACGCGCCCTTGGAGTTTTCGAACGGAAGGTGTTGCGTACCATCCACGGCGGAGTGCAGATGGAAGACGGGACTTGGAGAAGGCGAATGAACCACGAGCTGCATCAGCTGCTGGGAGAACCAACCATCGTCCATACCGCGAATATCGGAAGGCTACGGTGGGCGGGTCACGTCATCAGGATGTCGGATAGCAACCCGACTAAAATGGTTCTCGAGAGCAGGGACGGCAAAAATACATTTTTCTCTTTTCCGTTCATCGATACTGGCAGTAGAATAAAAACAAAACAACGGCAGCACCAATACCATCAGACGCCGCGCCGACGGCAGTCAAGCAGACTCTTGATGGTTTTCGCTTCCCCACGAAAATATTTATGAGCAGTCATGCTGAGGCGGGTGATTGCGAAAAATGTCAAATATTTTCAACTGCTAATAACTCAATTGTTTTAATAAATAATTTAAATCGATTTGCACACATAGCTAGAGCACACTCCTAGCTTTGTGATGCATGTAAAGAAGTTTGTCTAGAAGCGGTTTGAAACGCAGAAAAATGCGAAAACGGGAGAGACAGAAATTTTTGTCGTCGTTGTGCTCGAGTACTGGCGCTCTAGCGCTTGAAAACCGTTTCGAGGAAGACGGCTGCAAGAAAAAAAATGTTCTGACATTTATTTTTCGAACAGTTTGAGTTTGGCTGGGCCTATGATGTTCGTGTGGAAAAATGTCAAATGTACAGCCAGTAACCGTTTGTTTCAGTACATTTCTCATCCCTGCTCGAGAGTCATCCGACCGGTACAAGAAGACGTGGAGCGCAGCGAGCTAGGTGGGTCGACCAAGTGGAGGACGATCTGCGGACCCTACGCAGAGTGCGGAACTGGAGACAAACAGCCATGGACCGAGTGGAATGGAGGCGGCTACTATGTACAGCAGAGGCCACCCCGGCCTTAGCCTGACCGGTAAGGTAAGGAAGCAGAAGGTCCTGGATAACGTAGAACATCTTCAACCAGCTTCAACCCTCCTAACATATTAGGCTAGGTACATCCTTATATCGTAGTGTACGTTCAACGAGCCTGTCTGGGTCATATTGAACTTGCTTAGGGAAAACCCCCATGTAATCGCAAGCCTCGTTGGATAAATGTACGACTCGTGCTGAAAAAATCATCATTTTGCAACTTGTTGCATGAATAACACTTAAATGCGTTGACCGGAAAACTGCTTTTCGGAACAAGGTGAAGGCCAAAATGCTAGGCTAGATTTTGGCTTGTCACTGCACCTTAATCAACACTACACAGATAAAAATAATGAGATTTACACGTCATGTAAACTTTATTTTAGTCATGTAGCCTTACTGTTATGATGGTTTACATGATATATCATGTAAATTTGCGTTATTTGCCATGTAAACACTCAGAGTCATGTTGAATTGCATGACATATAATGTAAGTTTACATAATATTTTATGACATTTACATGATATGTAATGTAAACTTCTGTGATATCCCACGCTCCAATCATGTGCATCATATGTCACACAATTATACATTCTTTTTTCGATCTGTGTACTTTACTTTACAGCGCATTCTACAGAAGTCACGTGCAGCGCAATGCAGAATGGTCGCGAACTTGCAGAACTGCGACATTTGCACCCATTTAGACTCCGCCCGAATTCATTATTATCAAAGTCAAATTTCGCACACGACTTCGCAGCGGCTAGCGTATTCAAGATCGGTTGAGTTCATGGAAGGGGCGTCGGATGCACAACAGGTGAAAAAACCAGTTTAATTAGCGTGAAATGTCGCTAGAAAATGACGATTAAGTTGAGTCCCGAATTATCAGTAGTATGAACATAAATGAGAAAACCAATACTTTTTTTCGAGCGATGATGACGGCAATGATGATCTTATAGGTCATTCACTCTTTCATGGTGCACTCACTGGAACGCACTCACTATGATCTGATGAATGTCACTCACGGTTAGAGTTGTCATCGTCGTTGCTGCTGGTGTGTAAGGCATCAAGTACTCAGGGTCAATAATTTGACAAGGAATGAACTAAAGATCAAACTCTATTTGACACTAATGAAAATTTGATCTTTTGTGACAAGTATTTGATCCTGTGTACTGGGATGTTAAGTATGGATTACTGCACGAATTTATACTGGCCTGCTTACTCTCACACGAAATTTGACGTTTGAGCGGTGTCAGCACCGCTCAAACGTCAAACTTTCTGTGAGAGTAAGCAGGCCAGCATAAATTCGTGCAGTAATCCATGCTGGAGCTCTTTGTTGTTTGTTACTGATGCTTTTGTTTACCATTTATGTGGAGTTCGCATCATTCTTCTGCACTGTGGGAGACTGTGTGCATCTGAATATGATTATTTTCTTTCCCAACAGGCGTTACAAGGGCTTTCAGGAGTCTTTGAAGGGCGTTCCGACAGTATTAGTTGGCGCTTCAATGAGATTACGGGGATTTCAATGGCGCTTTAATGTATAACGGTGGTTTCATGAACGTTTCAGGGGGAATCGGCCATTCAGGGGGGGGGTTCTCAGGAACCTTTACAAAAGGTTTTATAGGCATTTCAGAGAGTTTAAAGGGGGTTTCTTTAAAAGGCTTTTTAAAGAAGTGTTGTTTGATAGCATTTCAGGGGGTTCGTTTAACACTTCTAGTGAGCTTTTAGCTCTTTGAATAAAGCATAACACCCATTCATTGGCGGATCCAGCATTTGCTTTTTTCTTACTCACTCTCCTAAACATACACGAGGAAAAGCAAGCTGAAAGAGGAGGCAAGCTATCCCTCCTCTTCTGTCTTTCCCCTTCTAGTGTATATTTAGGAGAGTGAGTAAGAAAAAAGAATTGCTGGCTCCGCCAACGATGACACCAGACAACGGACTTACATGAAACGCCTAGTGGCACAGCCGAAAACTTTTCCTGGCAGCTGCGTCGGGAATCAAACCCACGCTCCTCAGCAACATGTGGTTTTTAGGGCGATTCAAGGAAGGGGGGGGGGTTCTTAGAAGCCTTTAAAGGAATTCATTACAAATCTTAGGAGCGTTTCAAAGCATTTCAAGGGTTTTCAGGGGTACTTCAAGGGATTTCAGGGTCATTTCAGGGGGTTTATAGAGTCTTCAAAAGGCGTTCCAAGGGGTTTCAGGGGCATTTCAATGGAATTATGGAGGTTTCATAAGCGGTTCAAGGCATTTCAGGGGCGTTTCAAGGGTTTTTCTGGATGAGTCTCAGGAGCTTTTCGTGGTCGCTTGAAAAGGTTTGAGGGGCGTTTCAAGGGTGGAACCTCCTGCAACCTCTTGAATCCCCATGAGACCTCCTGAAACTCCATTGACATCTCCAGGTATCTCATTAGATCCCCATGAATCGTCTCTGAGATATCCAAATACTGAGATTCTCTAACACGTCCCTGAAACCATGACCCCCTGAAGGTTCCCAGAGACCCTCTGGAACCCTTTCGAAACCGTCTGAAACGGCTCTGAGACCTTCAGATACCCCATGAGACCCCCTGAAGCGCTGCTGAGATTCCCTAAAACGCCCCTGAAACGTCATTGAGAGTCCTAAAACATCCCTGAAACCCTCTTGGACTTCCTGAAACCCCCTAGACGCCCCTGAGCTTCCCTGAAGCGCACCAGAAACCCCTCTGGAACCCCTGAAAACTCTGAGACTTTTTGAAATGCCCCTGAGACATCCAGGTACACTCTGCGACCCCTTGATGTTTTGAAGAAATAGCATTAGTTAGAATTCACGAATAAAAAGAACTAAAATCACCCCCTGAACTGCCGCAATTCTGCAAAGTGACGTAAGCGACATTGATAGTTTTGGCCCATTTTTTGGTTATTATGCATAAAACTCTTGCTCATCCTCTAAATTTCTTTTCCTAGATGATAGATCATGACTAGATCTTGCATTGAAATGCAGCAAGAATACCACAGTGTTATTTTTACACCAGATATTATATATAATATACCAAAAAATATCGAAATTTTGAATGGCGCCTACGTCACTTTGCAGAATTACGGCAGTGAAGCGCTCAGGGTACCTTCAGGTACCTCCTTGAAACCATTTTGGACCCCCTAAAACGTCACTGGAAGCTCCCTCAAAACCCTTGAACCTCCCCTGAAGCGTCCTTGGGTCCTCAACGTACATCCTGAAAATCTCTGAAACCTCCGCTTCAATACTTTAGATCCCTTGAAGCGCTCCTGGGACTACCTAGAACCCCCTGTGTTCCTTTGAAATGTCCCTGAGACCCTCTGGAGCCCCCTGGGACCTCCTTTGACCCATTATGCACCTCTGAGATCTCCTGGTAAGTCCTTGGAATCCCCTGAAGCATCCCAGCAACCCTCCTTTGCTCTCCCCTGTAAACTTCACCTGGCCTGATTCGTACCCCGCTTATTCGACACATGTCGAATTAAAAAGTGTTCAAATGTCACAGCAATGTACACTAGGGTGGCCCACACTTATATGAAAAACAAAAATTTCGAAAAATGCCAAGTCTTACCTCTTGAATCAGTAGTTTTGGACTCCCAGAAGCTACGTTCAAAATTTGAGAAAAATCGGTTGATCCTAAGGGGGCGCTCAAAACGCTTGAAGTTTACATGGAAAAACGGGCCAAATGTATGCAGAAATTTTATGTTTTCGAATTTTCCTGCTAGGTGGCGCTGTAAGCGTTCAATAATGAAACACTTTGGTATTATTGTAGGTAACTATATGCCAAACAACTTTGTCGAAGACCGCAAAGTGATCCGACGGCTGTGAAAAAAGTTATACCCTAGGCAAAATGGGGCAAAGTATTGAGATTTCATTATTGTTATTATTCCTTTACGTGTATTGGAAAAACAACAATAAAGTTTATCCTCACTTTATCTAGGGTATAACTTTTTTCACAGCCGTCGGATCACTTTGCGGTCTTCGACAAAGTTGTTTGACATAAAGTCACCTACAATAATACCAAAGGGTTTGATTATTGAACGCTTACAGCGCCACCTAGCGGCAAAATTCGAAAACATAAAATTTCTGCAAACATTTGGCTAAGTTTTCCCATACAAACTTCAAGCGTTTTGAGCGCCCCCTTAGGCTTAATTGATTTTGCTCAAATTTTGAACGTAGCTTCTGGGAGTCCAAAACAACTGATTTAGGAGGTAAGACTTGGCATTTTTCGAAATTTTTGTTTTTCATATAACTGTGGGCCACCTTAATGTACACTCTAAATGCAAAGCAGTTTGATATTGCGCTTATACTCGCAAACCGGCTGGAGACCAACCGGAATGTATATACACAATTAGAAAAAATGACGGATTACGGTAAAATTTTACCGTAATCTCAACAGCTGAACGTACGGTAAAAAGTTCGGTGATTTTTCATATCACCGAACGTACTGTGAATCTCAGGAAAATGCATCTGTCAAAATTACCGGAACGTTCGGTACTTTTTACAAATTTACCGTAAAAATCGCAGAACGTTCGGTATGTTTGTTAACGAATGAACTGCCCATATCACTGAACGTACGGTAAACTTTACAAATGATCCGTGAATATTATCGACCGTCGATGCGCAAAGCTGCCGGCGTTGCTGTCAAACGCATTTTACAGTAGTACGGTAAAATAGTCCCATCACCGGTCTGTTTGGTAAAATATTCACAGATCTCCTGTAAATTGATCTGATTTCACCGGTTCTTCGGTGCTTTTATAGATTTCACCGATTTTATTCTGTAATTTCATCGATTTCGCCGTAATACTGTAGTTTGCTTGTTTACAGACCCGTTTCGGTGATTTTTTTTCACCGAATACTGTAATTCGGCACAAACATTTCAAAAGGGCGTAACTGCATTTTGAAACAAACCACTCTTTCACATCTGTGGGTCATATTTTAAGTTTCCCACGAAATTCACAAACATTACTAGACAGAGAAATTGCTCTTCTTTCCTATACTGGCGGTGATTTGCATGGCGGCATTGAAATACGATCCACAGATGTGAAAGAGGGGTTTGTTTCAAAATGCAGTTACGCCCTTTCGAAATGTGGGTGCCGAATTTACTGTGTGTACTGAGGATGGCAACAATCGTAGAAAGAACCAGCTTTTTATTCGCACCGCCGCAATATCTGTTGAAATTATGTTTCATAACAAATCTGGAAATCAAAACAAAATCAAAAATAGAGTTGCCAAATTTCAATGAGCATGATAAATAGTGTAGGGTGACCAGTTCGTCGAATAAAAAGTTTACCCCGGTTATTCGACAACAGTGGGTGTCGTATTAGCGGGGTAATACGGTAGTTACCGTAGGTGTGCTCGACTGTTGTTGGAAACTGTTTGTAGTGGCGTTTCAGTCTTGACAAAATAAAAAAAAAAACTGTTATTTAATGTTGTCCAACATTTCGGTCCGTTTAAGGACTTCATCAGAGACTCAATAGTTACAGAGTTCTTGTCCAGTGTGGTTCTGCAGAACCTGTAATTGTCGCATGGACCGAGTTTTCCCGCACAATCGCAGACCATTCGGATGTCCTAATTTCCGATAACACGAGAACAATGTTACCTACTGTAACTTTTGAGTCTCTGGAGAAGGTCCCAAATGGACCGAAACGTTGGACAAAATAAAATAACATCATTTTGATAAAAAGACTAAAAAACCACAACAAAACAGCTATAGGTATTGTCAGTGCGCATGATGGCATTTTGACTTATCTAGATTCAATCACCTATCACTCATTCATGAAGCTGAACCTGAAAATATGATTTAATGAGAAACTTGTGCGGCTAGATCAGTCCTACAAGTAAACTTTCACTTTAGAATGTAACGTCAATGTCATCGACTATCTGCCAAAAATTTCGATACCGTGATTTTGTTTTCAAAACGCCGTACTACGATATTGCACAAAATAAATTGGCCTAAACTAACGCCATAATAAAAGTTCTAGCTTGAATAAATGATGAAGAAGAATGAAGAATAACAAAAATTTCACAGGAATTTGAAGTTCTCAAACTTGTTAAATTTCTCAAAAGAAATCACAAAAAAACTTTTCAAATTTCTAATTCGATTTGTATTTTGATTCATTTACTGTTCTACTAAATCCACCGATCATAATCAACAATCGTCCCCATTTTTCTCCTATTAACCATGAGCGAGCTCAGCAACCTGAGCTACTCTGATTGCGCAATTTTAAGCCATTTATCGAAATTAATTTCCACGGTTTCAAACCACCTGGGCAACGACGGGCAGCTCACCAAATTCGCGCATCCAAGTTCACTGATTGCATCGCACGGCCAGCACCTGGGTTGCTACTCGTTGCTAGGTTCTTCTTACCTATTCGCTGTGCCTGCTAGATTCGACAGTCGGTGCCTACTTTGGTTCATTTTCCCGCGTGTATAATCCGCGACTTCCTCCACGTTGCACTGTTAGTTGCGCTTTTCGGCTCCATATTCTGATCCACCACACAAACGCCGAACCCTGGAGAGGGGGTTGGTTGCTTGGCTTGCTTTGATGGATGAAGTTTTCCTCGCCTGCTTTGGCTGAGCGCGGTCGGTCGGTAGCAGTTTTCGGCAACTCTGCCTGGCCACTGCGCGATGTGGAGTTCAACAAACTCATAATCACGAATATTTTGTTCCGCTCTTGTGTTTGTTTTTTAATGCGTTCGTGTTCCCCTTTTTACCCTCGGCAACCCAGCAGCCGGCGGGCTGCGGGAAAATACAGAATGAATAAACGCGAAAAATGATGCTCTTCGCCTCATCACCTGAGCTGAACAAGCAGCCCCACGAGTTACCTGCGGAGTTGGTAAACTGCCAAACTTCCGGGAATGGGAATTTTTGACGCGCGCGCGCGGCTGCGCGACTGTCACGTCACGAGAATGGATATATGGTTCAGTTTTTGTTTTATTCTTTACATTTTCAGCGGGGTTTCGCAGTGAAGCGTCGCTTTATATCGCGAACTGAAATAATTTGATGAATAAAACCAGAAATGACACCGTCGAAGAATGGCACATCTAAATGATGTGCGATGCGTTGTCCCTTGTTGGATTGCTACGATCGGAGTTATTTTTTGGCAGAGCCAACGGGAAATTGCCACATTGTTGTCTTTGTTTCTGGTGAAATAAAACACACAATGTAATGGATTTTATGAACATTGGCGAAATGCATATAAATTGCATCCGAATGGACAAGTTCTTTCACCGTATCGTACTCCGGGATTGTTCTTCAACTGCAGTGAATCTTTATCTTTGGTAATATTACGAGCTTGAGCTGTTTTTCATAATGAGCTAAAAGACGATACAAACTTTATTCGAAATTGCGCTAATTTGCAACTTCCCATGGATAAAATGGGTCTATAAATCAATCAGAACAGGCTGTATCTTGTATCTTGTTATACTGAATTTTTCGTTTTGCGAGTTATACGTTTTGGAAAACATTATTATTTTTACTTTGTTTCTATTACTGCATCTATCTATCTATCTATCTATATATCTATATATATATATATATATATATATATATATATATATATATATATATATATATATATATATATATATATATATATATATATATATATATATATATATATATATATATATATATATATATATATATATATATAAATGAGTTCGAAGTCCCTTTGAGGCAACAAAACTCACGAACGGGTGAACCGATCAGCATGACTCTTGCACGATTCGATTCGTACACATGGTGGCTGTGTTTATAAGTATTAAAAATTACGAAAATCTACTGAGAAAGTAAGAGAATTGATAAACTTCTGATTTTTTTATGAACTGGGAAGAAAATCAACGTGATCGAAATGAAACCAATCTAGAGTGCTGTGCCACAATGACCTCAACAGCTGTCAAACCACCACAGCTTGGGAAGACAAAGTTTCCCGAGACAGCTAGTCTATATATATAAAAATGAGTTTGAATTGTCTTTGAGGCAACAAAACTCAGGAACGGATGAACCGATCTGCATGATTTTTGCACGGTTTGGTTCGTCTTCAGGGTGGCTGTGTTTATATGGCAAAAAATAAAGAAAATCAACTTAGAAGAAGAGCAATTGTAAAATTACTGAAATTCTTATAAGCAGGGAATTCAAACCGATGGCAATTAAACCAATCTAGAGTGCGGTGCCTAAATGAGCCCACAGCAGTTGTCAAACAATGACAACCAAAATGGCAGTACAACGTCTGCCGGGACAGCTAGTCTATATATAAAAATTAGTTTAAAATTCTTTTGAGGCAACAAAACTCAAGAACGGATAAACCGATCAGCATGACTCCTGCACGGTTCGATTCGTATTCATGGTGGCTGTGTTTGTATGTATAAAAAGTTACCGAAATTGTTTAGAAAAGTATGAAAATAGTGAAGTTACTGGTTTTTTATGAGCTGGGAAGAAACTCAACATGATCGAATTAAATCCAATCTAGAGTGCCGTGCTGCAATGAACCCAACAGTTGTCAAACTATCACAACCACAAATGGCAACACAACGTTTGCCGGGACAGCTAGTAGTAAATAATAAGCACATGTAAATATTGCGCGCAAACCCCAAAATATTATTCTACGCCTATCTACGTCATACTGATAAATTTCCCTAAGAAGCCTGGGTGGACTCTGAAACAGAAAATAAAGTCGTTGTATGCACCATACAAGCATTTATTCTTTTTCAGATGTTAATTTTGTAATTATAAAGCATGGGACAGTCCTGAAAAGTGGTCGTTGTCGATTAAGATACTTGCAGCAGCTTTCGTACGTAATTCGCATTCGTTTAACTCTAGACGGGGCATCGGGCACTAAATCAATTGCAGTACAGTACGACATATAGCTGGAGCTGCTGCCATAATTAGAAATGGGACACCCGTTCGATGTAGAAAGGCAGGATTTTGAGCATTCAATAGTAGAAGAAGCATCAGAATTACTTCGACGTTTGCCTATGACTGGAACGATGTAGCACTTGCCTTAATACTCAAGTTTTTTATGAGTTCAGCGAGTGTCCCATAAGCTCGTATGTGTGCATTGGGACACACCATGGAGAGCCACAAAGTGAGACACTCGATGAGCGGTTTCGTTTCTGTAGTACCACAAATATTTACTCCTCCTGCTTTAACGGGTGTCCCACGCCTTGCCACGATTGTAACTTCTTCAACTATTTGTCATTAGTAAATAAAGTCTTAACAGCTGTTTATCAATATCGTTTCAACCGATATTCCAATTAAGTGAAGTTTTCACAACCCTGCTTGGAAGTGTTTCCATTTATGCAATCCACTTTTAATTGGATTCTTCGAACGCAAATAAAAAACGAAAGCCAACTTCTCAATTTGCTGATCCATCGACCGATAATGGTTTTAGAATGCATCCACCTTGCTCCGTGCGTGATACCATCAGCCATATGTTACCCCCTCATCGCAGCCAGAAAGCTCTTTGAGGGGAGAATCTGCGCGATTATTTCCGTACGTAATGGAAAGTCGAACGGTACTCCAGCGTATGCTGCGCCATCAACTCCCAGATTCATCTCCCCGTCGTCAGACTGCGACAGACGACGAAAAAACACTTGGAATCCTGCAGGAGGAGAGCTGAGTCGCCGCATCCCAGTAGACTGGGACTGTAATGTTTTATGTCTCGATCTGAAAGGAAAAAAAAATCAAGCAAAACTGCTGTGAAGAAGCTTTCGTCCATCTACATAATAATGATAATGATGATGAACGGCAGCAAGCAGCAAACCAGCAAACTCAATCCAGGCAGGCTGTTCTTGGAGGTTTTATGAATATGGATCGCCGCCACCACTGCCGATGGTGCTGGTACTGCTGCCACGGTGATGCCGAAGTGCCTTCGATGGCAGATGTTTCTCTTTATTAAAAGTTTTTTTTTTCGTCCTGGTTTGGACATATGTAGTTGCCTGCGCATTAGGTCCGGCACTTTGGCGAATCGAAATTGAAGTTTGGAGTACTCGGCCAGACCAAGTACGAGCGTCTGGCGGACGACTAGGTACACGGGCAAGGAGTTTTAGATTTGATAAGGTTAATGAAATGGTTTGCTGGCGAGGCGAGTGCGCTGGGTCATTGATTACGTCAATGGGGTCGGCTGGAAAAATGGATATAATAATTTTGAGGTTATGCTTGCGCGCAGGCTTCTTCATGGCTTTGAAACGGGTAATTTGGGCCAACCAACGAGTTTACCTAAGACTGTTCTTGCCCTTGATTATGTTCAACGTGCGTGCGTACGTACGAAGAAAGATATTTGATTAGAGAGCTGAATCAGGTGAAACCATCTGTATAATCGCAGTAGCCTGTTGAAAATTGATTCACGTAGTTAGGAAGAACTGGTGGTCCAACATGAAATTTCTCAGCCTACTCAGCCTAAGGCCTATTTTGACCGGAAAAATAAAGAAGTTGCAAAAAACTAACAATCCAAGGCCTACTCAGTTATAAGTAGTTCCCATCGAATTGCGTCTGTTTATGCCTCAAAATTGATATTTCTCATCCCAGGAAAACATTATCCCCCATTAAATCAATCCTCATTTTGGCTAGATCGGACGAAAACAAAACACACAAAATTGCCCTTCAAAAAGTATCGGTACTCAGCGTAACGCAATAGCGCCGGATAAACAGGAACCAAAACCTACATTACAGCCCAATCAAGCATCAAGCAGCCAATCGGCGCGTAGACTTATTGGCTTTTGTACACAGTGTATCCACCCGGTAAGCCATCTCGATCTCACACACTTTCCCGGTTTAGAATCGAACCCCTTCTTTGTACCATGTAAGCAAGGAAGGTAACAGAATCTCCGCTTACAGGTATGCCCATTCAAGACTGGTGAGCAAAGACCAGTGCCATTACGATTACCTTTTTCCGAATGCTGCATTTGGCTCGTTCTGTTTCCTCCTATGCTTCACATATGTATGAACTTCGAATGCTACCCGGGAAGAGAATAACAATTGGAAAAACCGCCCATGAGGATACCCTCTAATGTATGGAAATTTAAACTGAAGAAACACAATACAACGTATGGTATGTTAATGGCACAAATGTCCCAAATGGAACAAGTCGAGTTATGCATATGGATTGCAAAAATTACGAAAACTTTCATTAAACTCAAATAGTACATCATCCAAAGCTGTATTGTTATTTTATCGTTATGAACTTTATTAGAGTGATACAATACATAGTTCGTATCATCACAACATGGAACATTCTTACTCGGGTAACCGGGGCAGTGCAATCTTCCCGGTGAATGATGGTACCAACAGATCGGGAATAGGTGGAACGCACATTAGATGGAAAAGGCAGGCGGTCTCAGATGTTTTCCTACAGTTGTTGTTGCCACGGCTGATGCTGCTCCCGACGGTACGCTGTTGGATGGGTGCGTGGGAATTCAAAACAGGTGCGATTTATTTCAATCCCATCGTCATCATTATCATCACCATCTAGAAACAACCAGAACGACAGGCGAGCGATCCAGGGATTTCTTCATGTATAGAAGTGATGTGCAAAGATGGTTCGATGAAGGTACTTTTTAGGTAATTTGTAACTTGAGAGTTTGTGCATTATCAAAAACAACGTTAACTTGACTGAAGCTTAAAAAAACAAATATTGTCTTTTACCATTCTAATCCAGTCTAGTCTAGTCTACACATACACACAGATATCTCTTGAAAGAATCCTGGAAAATGATAAAACCGACTAGGGTCTATCCATTAGGTACGTCACGGTCCTAGGGCGAAGGAGGGCGATTTGTGAAAGTGTGCCAAGCAATGCATTAAGTATATGAAAAAACTGTACGAAGGGAGGAGCGGGCGAAAATTTCCAATTTTAGCGTGACGTACTTGATGGATGCTCCCTTACTTCTATCATTTTTCTTGTCATAAACAATACTTGCAAGGCATCGTAAATGCATTACAAGTATTGAAGCAGACAGGCCTACTGTGCAGCGTTATTGAATACATTTGAAATAAATCAAAGAGCGGTAACATCTCGTCAGCCGTGTTATAATGTAAAACAAACACGTTGGGAGTGACGTTGTTAAGAAAGTTAATGCCACTCCAGCGAAGTCTTTCTGTCCTTACTCGAAAGCCTAGGCTTAAGTGCCTTTTACTCGCTCTCTGAAACGAGAAGTAAAATAATCCCCAAATAAACCCGGCGCGCTGCTGTTCATATTTTTCCACGCTGCCAAATCTCGTAAACACTTTACGAACCACCTTATAAACGTGATAGCAATAAAAGTGGTAACTTTTGAACAGTTTCTATTTTTTTCTTGTGCATATAGGCGTATTTTTCTGAAGTTCATCTTGTAAATCATTTGTAACAATTGCACAATGGGTCCAGAGCCGCATTCACGAAGACAAAAATGTTTGTGCCTAAACCATAAGCTTTAGATAAATGATGTCTTTGGGAAAGTTTCTTCATATCTTACGACCTTTTTTCTCATCATTGTGAAATTAGGGTGGTCCCCCTAATTTAGCTGATCCAAACATCTGCTTTTTAATAGTTTTATGTACGCTTACAAGATGTTCTACAAAGTTGTAAAGAACTTATTTGCAGCAAGTTTGCCGAAGAAACCATTATTCTATCTCTTGTGGTTCCTAACTTATATTTTTTTAAAAGAATCATGTTAGGGTGATCCATGAAATTCAGTTTTCTTGCAATAAATTTTAATCCATTCGTTTCTCGTAAAAACTTTGTTCCGAGCACTTTTAGAACTATCAATGACGCATTTTTTTTTTCAAAGAGCTCAATGTTCTATCTCTCATAGTTAAAAAGATATTGGCTTTTCTCTTCAAAAAACACTTTTTTTTAAGTCATATCTCAAAAAGGAGCAAATGGGTTTTCAATCACCGAATTGCATTGAAAAGATCGTACTCTGTTCTATTGATGGTGAAAAAATTGTTAAAACCTTTTTTGTTTGAAGCTTTTTATTGAATTTAAAAAATACGGGTTTTTACATAGAAAATCAGTTATAACTTTTAAAATTGATGAGATGCAAAGTTGGCGTCTTCAACAATATTGCGAGTTTTTGGATGCTCTGAAAGTGCTCAGAACAAAGTATAGCGAAAAAATCAACGCATAAAATTATATTGTATAAAAACGGATTTTCATGTGGAAAACGAATTAATTCAAGCAAATTTAACTCTTCTTTGCTAGATAGATCAAAGTAGCTTGATAAATGGTCATCACTTTCATTTTAGAACAAATGTTTATTTATACTCTCATCAGCATTAAGGCACAATGTTGGTAAGATATCGCGAATTATGTATCTTTGATAGGCTTTTATGTTAACATCAATATTTACCAATAATTTACATTTTCGCTATTAATGAATTAAAGAGATAAAATTAAAATTTAATTGACTGAAATTAGCTAAAAATCACTTTTTAAGTTGAGTCAATTGACGGAATGTACAATGTAAACAAGTTTAAACTTTTTCGACATGGTTACTTCGATCTATCTAACAAAAACGAATTGAATTTTCTTGAAATGTTTTGTTTTCAATATGAAAATCCGTTTTTGTTCAATATAATTTCATGCGTTGAATTTTTCGCTATACTTTGTTCTGAGCACTTTTAGAGCATCCAAAAACTCACAATATTGTCGAAGATGCCAACCTTGCATCTCATCGATTTTAAAAGTTACAACTGATTTTCTATGTAAAAAACCGTATTTTTAAAATTCAATAAAAAGCTTCAAACAAAAAAGGTACTCACATTTTTTTCACCATCAATAAAACAGAGTACGATCTTTTCAATGCAATTCGGCGATTAAGAATCCATTTGCTCCTTTTTGAGATATGACTTTAAAAAAAAAAGTGATTTTTTGAAGAAAAACCTGAATTAATCCACCTATGGTGAACAGAACCCTTCTTACACTTATTAAAATTATTGTTGTATTATTCGTATGTATGATAGTGATTTTTCTTCATTCTAGAAAATATTGTAGATTTAGCATCAAGTTGATTGCTTTCCATAATAGAATCATCGATCATGGGCTCAACTACCAGAAACGCCAGCCAGTATCTCCTAGAATCTTGTATGGAATGTTTAAACAATAGCTTACATATTCTGGAATATTGTGTCTCTTGTTAACTGCCAATCTATTAATGCATGGGTAAGAAAATCATCGAGATACACTTTGTCAAATATTCTTTGTCAAATATTATAGTCAAATATCAGTTGACTAAAATAGATCCAAAGTACTTGAGACTCATGGTTATGGCACAGAGAAACAGACGTCACACTCCGCTCGCTTCCCATAGATCACCTTTTTAACGGTTGATTCAAATTTTCGGTAATAGGTCGATTGATCACACGCGATTCTGGCGTCGTTTCTGCTTCTGTTTGATGTTTGCTCACTACTGCCACCTAGTGATTGCCCGGCCAAGCACAGTACGTTTAGCATTGGGCGGTTATGTTTTGATGACGATATTTTTCAATGAAACTTTTTCTAAGAGTTACGTCTGTTTCTATATGGTTATAGATCGAAACCAAGCGTCAATTATACAATTCTTATGATATAAAAAGGATAAAAATAGCCGGGGCATGTGGCGTTATGGTCACACATTCATTTCATAAGTGGATAGTCATGTCAAGAAAAGACTGTGGTATTTATATATTGTTGAATAATCTTCAAATGACCTGGAACCATTTGTATTATCATTTGCAGGTCATATAAGAAGCAAGCAAATCTATATATCTATCTATCTATATCTATATATATAAAAATGAATTTCTGTCTGTCTGTCTGTCTGTCTGTCTGACCGCTATGGATTCGAAAACTACTGGACCGATCGGTGTGAGATTTTGTATGTGGGTATTTTTGGGGCCGGGGAAGGTTCTTAGCTTGGTGCGGGACCTCTCAGGTCTCTGGAACGGGGGGCTCCCATACAGATGACTTCACCGGGGACGTCCCTATGGAGCTGCATGTCAAAAAACACAGTAGGCAGGCAGAACGACGTTTGCCGGGACAGCTAGTATAGGATAAACATGAATTTCTGTCTGTCTGTCTGTCTGTCTGACTCTTATGGATTCGGAACTACTGAACCAATTGGCGTGAAATTTTTTATATGGATGTTACTGGGGCCAGGGAAGGTTCTTAGCTTGATGTGAGACCTATCCAGTCTTTGGAACGGGGGGCTCCCAAACAGGTAACTTTACGGGGGACGTTCCTATGGAGCTATATGTCAAAAAAAACACAGTGGGCAGGCAGTACGACGTGAGCCGGGACAGCTAGTATAATAATAAAAAAAGAATTTGTTGAGATTACTCCCAAATACTCTTCAGAAGAAATCTCGGTATTTAAATGTCCAATCAAAATAAAATTCAATACAATTGTACGAGGATGTTGTAGCTTTCATTTGATGCTAAGAGAAACCGAATCGGTTGACAGACGTTGCGTTGCGTTGCGTGGTAACGGAGTAATTCGCAGATTGCATACTGAAAGTTGTCATGTTAAAACTTTAATACTCCTATTCTAATTGCTTATGGAATGCTGTTTGGGAAGGAACAGCTATCCAATCAGAGGTTGAAGTAAAAAAGACATGACAACTTCCATTGCCGGCCACGCCCATCTTCTCCGTTACGAGGATAGGAAAGGATGTGATGATATGACACCTACTTTAGGTGAGGTCAGCGACTCACCGACGCCCCCATAGGTGTCAAGGAGTTGGATATTTGGGATGGGTTAATTTGGAATTCACTATAAGCGAGTGAAGTGACAATATTCAGATTGTGTAAGTGTATTTCAGTAGATCATGTAGATGAATTTATGGGAGTGTAAGTGTTTTAGTATATTTAAACACGAACGGTGGGAGTGACGTAGCTAAGAAATTTTGTCACTCCATGGGCCTTTTTGCTTCAGGGATGGGGCACAGGCATTTTCACTGTGTCCTGGCTAACAAGCCTAGGCTAAAGCGCCATTGGTCGCTCTCTGAAACGAAAAGAAACACAATCGATGCTACCTGGTGGTGGGAAGGGATAGTTAGGATGGGAGGACATCTATTTAACGAGAGGCCAGCGACTCACCGACGCCCTCGTAAATAGCAAGGAGTTGGATTTTTGGTAAGGGAACGGTCTAGGATTTATTATACGTAAGTAATGCGACTGTTGGGTTTGGTGGTTCCAAAGAAATCACCATGATCATGATGAATAGATCAAACCAGAACGAACTCACCAAATTTCTTGTTTGTTATGATGTCTCCCTTGGCGGACGAATTGACCGAGAAGTTGCGACACACTGCACTCGTGCGATTCCTCCAGCTTGGTACGCTTGCGTTTGGTAATGGCATGCTGCGGTGTATTTGTTACGCAGCGCGCTCGTTCGGGCCGCGCCGATGCTACTCGTGGGCGTCTGAAAAATGATGGTCTGGCTGTCACGACACAGAGGTGGTGCTCATACAGACTTCCTCGGACGACTGCAGTTTGTTCAGTGAGATCTTGATGTCCATCAGATCCTGATATTCCTGGAGCTGCTGAGAGACCTGATTGTGGAGGTGCTCGATTTCATCCAGGTTTCACCTCCGTTGACGGTTATTGACGACAAACTGGAAATCTTCAACTGGGGAAACGCCGTTTGGCGTCGCCGTGTAGCTCCTTGTTCACATCCAAACGAAATCTTTTTTCCAGCTGCTACTGCTTCCAAATGCATCAATACATCAGGCCTAACTTACAAAACTTGAACACTTTCACAGAATGAACGCTTTATTTTCACTTTTCAGCGGGTTTTACACGATTTTCATGAAAAAAAAAACTCACATCCTAAATCCGGAGAAAAAAGCCAAACCGAATCGGTTGACAGACGGCTGAGAAATTTATTATGATACATACATTTTATCAAAAATCTCTCAATAGCGTAAATGTTATTACTCCTAAGTACTCCTCGAAAGATATCTCGGAAACAAAATGCCAAAACGGAATGAAATTCAATAGCATACTACTAGGATGCTGCACCTCTCATTTGCTGATGAGAGAACTCAAATCGATTGACACACGGCTGGCCATTTTATTATGAAGCATTTTTCAAAGACCTCTTAAAAAGTTAAGTTGTATTACTCCAAAGTACTCCTCGAAAGAAATCTCGGTTACAAAATGTCCAATCGGAATGAAATTCAAAAGCGTTCTTCTAGGATGCAGTAGCTTTCGTTTGGGGCCTTAAGAACCCGAATCAGTTGATAGACGGCTGAGAAATTTATGGTGATACACTTCGTCAAAAATCTCTAAAATAATTAAGTTGTACTACTCCCTAGCACTCTTTGAAAAATATCTCGGTAACCGAACGTCCAATCAAAATAAAATTCAATAGCGTTCTACTAGGATGTAGTAGCTTTCATTTGCTTCCAAGAGAACTCAAATCGGTCAACAGACGGCTGAGAACCGTGAGTGGCATTTTTTTGTAACACACACACACACACACACACACACACACACACACACACACACACACACACACACACACACACACACACACACACACACACACACACACACACACACACACACACACACACACACACACACACACACGCACACACACACACACACACACACACACACACACACACACACACACACACACACACACACACACACACACACACACACACAATTCGTCGAGCTGAGTTGATTGGTATATGTGACTCGGCCCTGCGGGCCTCGGATCGAAAGTCGGTTTTCCAAGCGGTATTTATACCCTTCTTATGGGTGTAAGAAGGGTAAAAAGCCAATATATTTTTAATTATGAGAGATAGAACAAAGTTTTTACGAAAAACGAATGGATTAAAAGTTATTGCAAGAAAACTGAATTTCATGGATCACCCTAACATGATTCTTTTAAAAAAATATAAGTTAGGAACCACAAGAGATAGAATAATGGTTTCTTCGGCAAACTTGCTCCAAATAAGTTCTTTTACAACTTTGTAGAACATTTTGTAAGCGTACATAAAACTATTAAAAAGCAGATGTTTGGATCAGCTAAATTAGGGGGACCACCCTAATTTCACAATGATGAGAAAAAAGGTCGTAAGATATGAAGAAACTTTCCCAAAGACATCATGTATCTAAAACTAAATGTTTAGGCACAAACATTTTTGTCTTCGTAAATGCGGCTCTGGACCCATTGTGAATTGTTGGTGACTTCATTTAACGATTCAGCAATACTTTGAAGATCCTCGCTTATTCTTTTTTAAGTACTAAACTAATAAGCCATAACGGATTACTAACAAAAATCTTGGCGGTATTCTCATTAGGTCCACAATAACATTTTCCTACATGATCTTTGTTTATCTCTTGGAAAATTTGCATGGCAATTCACGAATAACATTCTTGGATGCACGTATTCCATGAAATCTTCAGAAGTTCCTATAGAGCACCCTCCAGATATTTTACCAAGAATTCTTCTAGAAAAATTTTCATGCTTAAGAAACTCCTCCATAGATTACTTCAGAAATTTATCTTTCAGATTTCATACCATCCATGGATTCCACACTTTCTACCAGCGTTTCATTTTTAGAAAATGAAGAATTCCGAATTATTTCAGGAATTGCTCCAAGGATTCTTAAAAAAAATCCGAATGTTGCTTCAGAAATAGTTTGCCTTAAGTTCTTCCATAAATTTTCCAAATAATTTCTATGGCGAACCTCCTGAAATGATTTATTTATAAGGAATTCCATAAATTAGGTCATGTAAAAATGTATATTTTGAAACCCCGTCTCCCTAAGGCACACTATTTTTAAAGGACGTGAAATAATTACACTTTTTGGAACCCTTCCCTCCTCAAAGCGTCGCGTAACTTATGGACGTTCCCCCTTCAGAATTTACTCCAGGAATTATATTTACATACTAATCCCAGGGTTTTTTTCAGGAATTTCTCCATCGGTTGCTCCGAAAAATCTTTCACGGCTTCTTCTATAAATTTCTTCACGGAGTGTTCTTTCAGTGATTTCTGCAAAAAATCATATAGAGATTTCTTTATTAGTTCTTCCGAGTATTCCTCCTTGTATTTCACCAGAAACTCCTCCTGAAATTCTTCCAAGCATACAATTAGGAATTTTTACTCGGTTTCCTTAAGAAGTTTAGAAATATCTTCATTAACAATTCCTAGAAAGTATATCACATATTCCTTTGGAAATTTCTAGAAACCTTTACAGAAGTTAAAGTATTTTTCCACACATTGTTTCAGGGATTCCTTTAAAAATATTTTCATGAATTCCTCTGGAGATTCTTTCAGAACATCCTCAACGAATTTTGATAAGAGATTTCTATTGGATTTTTTTTGAATATATGTCAATAAATCCTTGTAGGGATTCCACCAAGGGTTTCTGAGAGAGAGTTTCCCAAAAAAATCAATAGCAAATCTTTTTAGAATTATTTCAGAAAATTCCTTGGGATTCATTCAAGAATATCTCCAGGGATTTCTTCAGGAATTTGATAGATGATTTATTCAATAATTTCTCCGAGTAAACTTTCAGAAATTCCTCCATGAGTTCCATCTTAAACTTACTAAGGAATTCCTTCTGAAATATCACTTAAAACTCCTTCAGTAGTTTAAGGATTTTACATGAATGTCAGTAGGAGATTACCTCAAAAAAATTTTCAATATATTTTTTTTATTTTCAGAATTTTCAGCGTTTTTCTTCAGAAATTCTTCCAAGGATTCTCCAGGAATCCCTTGAGATTCCTCCGGAAATTCTTTGAGATATTCATCCACAGATATTTACAGAAGAATTTTATGAAATTACATAAAACATGTTGAAGTTATTCTTCGAGGGTTACCTGAACGAATTTTTCAAGAAATATTTAAAAATTCCCGGTTAAGATTTAATTTCATTGAAACAATTTCAGCAACCATCGTTGGAGGAACTCTTGCAGAAGTTCCTGGGGAATACCTGGAGGAACTCCTGAGATTCGCCACAAAAGTTCAGACAATTGGGCTTAATTTCAATAACAGAGTGAACAAAACTCATGAGATGGCTTTGGAGGAATTTATAGAAGAATTTTATGAAATATTTTTGGAAAATTCAAGGTAAAAAATCCTGGAGAAGTTTCTGAGAAAAAAATTCCTGATGGCATTTCTGAAGGACATCCTTGAGGAATTTCTGAATTAAATCATGAAGAAGTTTCTGAAAGAATCTTTGAAAGAAATTATCCGGGAATCCGTGCAAAAAATGCAGACAAAGGTACTAGAGGAATTCTTGTATAAATCTCCAAATGAATTTATGAAGGATGATTTGGAACAAACCCTAAAAGAACTCCTGGAGGTACTTCTGGATTTTTGAAAGAATTTCTTGCACAATGTTTGCATGGTATTGTGGATGAAATTCCCTAATACAATTTCCCTAGAGGAACTTGTAAAATATTCTTAAAGGAATCGCCAAAAGAAAATTTAAAAAATATATTTTTTTTTTCGAGTTATACGTTATACCCAGAAAAGAAAAAGGCACAACAAGATGTACTTCACCATAATACCCAACTTTGGTGAAATACACGGAAATTCTCAAAAAATCGTAGAACAAGTTACAACAATAACTATTTCAAGTGGAGAGTAGAAAAGTAAAAGCAGCATACCAGTTCGATGGTGTCTGGCCATTTGACCGAATGCCATTTGGCCGAATCATGATCAAAATAATTCAGAGGAAGCTTCTGACATTCTCACTGCCAATATGATCATCAGAAGTATTCCCTTCTTTCAATCATAGACTATTCTTTCTAGTTTTGATATTCATGGATTAGTTGGCATTGAAACTGCCGATATCTAATGAGATATACTGAAATGGGAAACAAGTTCATCATTCATTTTTCGGCCAAACGACCCAGAACCCTCTAGTGGACTGAAAATAAGGTTAAATAACTATAATAATACAAAAAAATGACTGTTCTCCGGACATTATGCCCGGTGGCCGAATCCGGTAGTTCCTAAACGGACCAAAAATGTTTATTTATAAACAATGTTTGATGGTAGAGGCACAGACAAACAGACGTAACATTGGTGAAATTAACCATCGACCGCACTTTTAACGATCATTTAAAATTTCCACAGTTGTGATAATCATAACTTGAAGCGTACCAACAATCAGTAACCCACCAGAATAACTACGGTCATGGGGACCATTCTATGCACTTTTACAATCCTTAGGGTGCCGTTATAGTTACGCGTGAGAGTGGGAGTGCGCGTGTGCGAAGCCGCAAAGAAGAATATCAACAATAGAAAATTCACGAAAATCCTATAGACGCGCACTTTCACTCTTACTTTGAAGCGGCACTATGTCATCGCCGTTACATGTGTGCGAGTAAACTGTAAAAAATAATCAAATCCATTAAGTATTCCCTGAAGACAGGCACAGGTACAGGCTGGGTAAGTCGCGCAATTCAGAACCCATTGAGATCCATTAGCCTCTACTCAGCCATTCCTATGCCTACTTTCGCATGGCACAGACCGGGCTGCGAGCAACCTTAGCAACAGGTCGTAGGCTGTCAGGAAAGGGTTTGCTGTTGCAAACCTGAGCGTCTGTTCTCCAGAAGGAGCGGCTCACAACAGCTGATCAACAGAATAATACGAACCGAAACCAACGGCAACGACCCCAGCGAACCTGAAGATCACCACAGCAGACGGAATCGTAAATCGACCACGTCCTAATTGACGGACGGCACTACTCCGAAATTATTGAAGTCAGAACCTTATCGTGGTGCTTACATCGGCTCTGACCACTACCTGGTGATGATGAAAATGCGCCAAAAACTCTCCGTGATAAACAACGTGCGGTACCGACGGCCGCATAATCTGGAGCGACTGAAGCAACCGGATGACGACACTGCATACGCGCAGAATCTTGAGACAGCGTTGCCAGACAAGAATGAGTTCAAGGACTGCTGGAGCACGATAAAAGCAACCACCAACAACGCAGCTATGAGCAATTTCGAGCATGTGGAACAAAGTCCAAGGAACGATCATGTTCATCAGCCCCTATCGGCCATACGGCATTCGGACAAATGATCCGGAACCAGCCAAAACGTGCAGGGATAAGAACGGGAGCATGACCGACGGACGTGAGGTGATCAACAGGTAGTGTGGAGAGTGCAGACATGGAGGACCAAATAAGCGGGGAAAATGCAGTACAGCAGAGAGCAACAACGACCCTACTCTACTACTTGGTGACAAGAACCTGCGGTCTAAAAAGCGCCGTTACGAGCAAGAAGCCTCACACAAAAGTAACACGGGATGACCCATGAGCTCGCTGCACTCAACAGCGTACCTAGCATCCGGAAGATGGCAAAAGCTGAAAGGCTACGGTGGGCATATGAGAATGCAGGACAACAATCCTGCGATAGTTATTTTAGTGATCCATTGGTTCAAAGTTGGCTGAGTTATAGCAGAAAAGTGACCAAAATAGGAGCCCTGCCAAGATTATTCCACTTCCCTAATTTGCTGTAAATAAGTCACAGTGATTTCTGCGCAACCAAAATCTGCGCCTCCGTGATTCTTCTGTGTGTTACTTGAGATACGATCATATATTGGCTGGGGAAATATTGCTGTGTGCGTTCAAGATGCAAACGGCGCTCAAATGCGCTTCAAACGCGGTAACACTGTGTTACCAAAGGCAACTTAGCAACCATAGTCTCAATATCACCGCCAACCTAGGATTCAAAAGTTGCCGCTGACATCGGGTTACTTGTTAGAATATCTTACCGCATTTGGTATTTGCGTTTTGAATGCACCACAGCAATAGTGATGCTGTCCAAAAGCTGTGTTGATGATTGATGATAAAAAATGGGTTTCTAAAGTCATACGCCGCTAGCAAAATTTAGATGTGAAACCTCAGCAATGCGCACACTTTCCCCCTACCTTTATGCCAGATGGCAATCCTCATCATATGACGTCGTTCGAGTGCCCTACAACCGTTACCCGTACACCTGCCGAAGCGCCCCTAATCGCTCCCGATCAGCAGGTCAACAACTGCCACTGCTGTTACTGCGTGTGCATAAACGCGCAAATTTTCCACCTAAAGTGCCCTCATCCTCCGCGCGTGTAAACTTTGGCCTCCTCTTTAGTTGAAAACGTCGTTGATACCGCGATCGACCCTCGCCTCGCTAATGGAACTAATTATACAAGGCCTCTGAACAGGTTGCCCCAGTGCCCAGCGGACGGAAGAACCCACTACACACAGCCTCCTGCCTCTGAACGAACGCTCTTTAAGCCTGTCTAGGTACGTGCGATTTTCATGAATTGGAAACGGTTCTCCTGATGGGTTTCTGATTTTTTCCTCCCCAAACTCTCAGTCAGATGCTATCGCCGCCAAGCCACGAGGAAGAAGAAAAAGAACACCGGTCGATGCTCTTTTCCCCTCCGTCAGCACAAAACGAGATAATTATCGCCACATGGTTAATTACGCACGCGGAAAAGAACCCGGGATCTCGGGGGAGCATCTTCCCAGGTTGATTGGTTGCGAAGCAACAATATGTTGATATTTGGTTGAAAGCCTTTTTTCGACACCGCTTGCCTCCACTCCACTCCGGATCGCAGCAATCGCTGATGGCTGGCCAAATGTGTCAGATCTCAGATCAGAACAGAACGGATTCGATGCTCTTTTTTGACAGTTTTTTTTTCCTCGCAAATCGACCGAATCGACCTCATTGACGTCATCTGCACGCACGGCGGAAATTCTTTAATTGCGGTAGGCTGCGCATTCTCTTACATACGCCTACTACACACGATGATCATTCAGAATCCGGCAAAAGAAGCGTTCAACCAAAAGGAAATTTCAACGCCCGCATCGGAAGCGAAATCTGAGTTCTGACTTCGGAGCGCACACGTGAAAGCGCATCTCACATACGTGTGGGAAGCCAAAGGCTTGGCAAATGGGAAGGAAAAGGCCATAAAAGGAGAGAAATGGACGAGAGAGAAAAAAAAAGTTAGAATTAATCCCCATTGATTAGAGCGATCAGATTAGAGGAGGGTTATTCTTCTTCTAACGTCGTCCGTCATGCACCTCCGGTCCGGTCCTCCTTCGGTTTTGTTACCATGCATAGCTACCGAAATGTTGCACAGTTGGGTAGTATGTGAAATAACTGCGATAAAACATTGATGATATTCAGCATTGTAATAGGGTCTTAGAGCACTATCATTATAATTGATTTGTGGAGCGGACCTGGTGTGATGGTTAGAACACTTGACTATCACGCCGGATGATTTCTAACGAAAGCATCTCTCATTTACAGTGAAATATATCAAAAATCGAATTGATTTTGCATAAAATCAATGGTATTTATCAATTTTCAGACATAGAAGCCACTTTAGGATGTTTTGCATTTGAATTCTGACATTTTTAAGTCGATAAAACTTGAATAGAAAAACCTTATGATTTTGAATATAGATATCACATGCTAAACATACAAACTAGCAACACGGCCAAACCAATAACAAAGCGATCTGATCGCAGCAAATGGGTACCGTAAACTGGGGTGTAGTTGATCAGTGGGGTGAACCTGATCACTCAATTATCCGCGGACTCAGACTTTCAAGGGAGCACAGGGAGCAACAATTATTTTTTAACCATTCGCATGCCAATGACGTAACATTAAAATGAAATGGTAACTTCCTTGAAAGTCGATATCCATGGGTAATTGAGTGATCAGGTTCACCCCACTGATCAACTACACCCCAGTTTACGGTATCAATTTCGACCAATCAGCGACTGGTCTCCATTTGACAGCAAAATGGTCTCAAATCGGCTGACTACGTGACGCATTCGCAGCATACGAAACCAAAAAGGCTTCTGAGCCATAGTTTCACTTAGGGACCATCCATTAAGTACGTCACGGTCCTAGAGGGGAGAGGGGGTTTGTGAAAGTGTGACACCCGTACGAAGGGGGGAGGGGGGGGGTCAAAAAATCCCAATTTTAGCGTAACGTACTTAATGGATGCTCCCTTATTTTATGTGTCTTGATTCGCGACCTGCACATTCCTTCGTCGATCTGCCGCCAACCGATCACGTGCATCCCCTGATAAAACTTTCCAATGAAATCACCATAAACTACCATTAAATAATGATAAATTTGACTGTTCTACAACAAATTATATTGTGTACGTATTTTCCTGCTGAAAGTCCTGTATTTGAACTACAATACGTGCACAATAAAATCAATGGCACTAGAGATTTCAATCATGAAAACACCATATACTGAATGGTAGTTGACATGAATTTGCTCCAGAAAATTTGGTTTTTTTTATGGTAAAGATACATAACAACCCCCATTTACTATTGTTAAAGTTACATTTACAATCAGTGAATCAAAATTCAACCGTCGCGCAACAATAATGACAATGTCGCAACCTGTATTTGTTGCGACAAACAAACCCATGCGACATAAGTTTGTCCCTATTTGAAAATAATGGGATTAACATCGTACACCACGAGTTTAGAGATTTTTAAGCCTTGCATTGCGATTTTCGAACGGTAACTTCGAGTCGGTAAACACTGCAACTCTGATGAAGCTCTATCATCAAACAGTTTCGACTTTGGGTTAGCAATAATTGATTATTCACGAGTTGAAAAATACGCAACAAATTCAGCTTCCGTTTTGTCTGCAACAAAAAATTTTGAGATCGTGTCATTATCTGTTACCAGTAGGGATAAAGAGTAATCGTCGCACCTTCTTTGTTGCTTGTTTTGTGCCTCTTTTGTCTGACAATTCTCTTCACTGTTTACAATACATGCTTTGGTGGAAAACCATAGGATTCGTTATTACTCTATCGTTTGAAACAATTGAATTAATGGTAAATACCATTCATTTCAGCGTGTTGTAACAATACATTATGTTGTATCTCTATGATCGTTTATCAGGGTGCCTGCATATCGCCCATCGCGAGTATACTGTTCCCAGCTCGCGTGTTTTGACATAGCTCTTGCAGATGATACGATTACCTCTATACCTATGTTCACTCCGTACCACACCTTCTACAGCGCTACGATGCCGAACCTGCGGTGCTTCAGTAGTTCGGCGAGTAAGTTGAGCAAGTGTTCCTAATGAAAAAGTTGAGAGATTTCACTAGTTCCACGATCCGAGTTTCCAATCGCAAGTCCTGCTTCGTTGGTGGAGTCGTTGCCGTTTGTTTCGGTTCTTATTGTTATGTTATCGTTGTAATTCTGATTTGCTTTCTCTGCTTTCCCGAAGATCATAGAGCACAGTTCATTACGCCAAACAATCTAACATTGATTTTTATGGAGAACTATTAGAACTATTTGGAATTCCTCTAGGTTTTCTCTGGACGTTTCTCTAATAATTTCTCCAAAGATTCCTCGAGAAATTCCTCCTGAAATTCCTACAGGTATTCCTCCAGGAATTCCTCCGGAGATTTCTCCAGGAATTTTTCCGAGGATTCCCCCAGGAATTCCTCCGAGGGTTCCTCCAGGGATTCTTTTGTGGATTCCGCCGGATTATCTTTGTTTATTTTCCAGGAACTCTTCCGATCATTCCACCAGGTACTCCTCCGAAGAATCCTCCAAAAACTCTTCCGGAGATTTCTCAAGAAACTGCGGAGATTCTTCCAGAAATACCTCCTGAGATTTCTCGAGAAATTCCCCTGGGGATTCCTCCAAAAATTCCTTCGGAGATTCGTCCAGGAATTCCTTTGGAGATTTTTCCCGGAATTCTTTCGGAGATTATTCCCTGAATTCATTCCTTCGGAGATTACGCCAGGAATGCCTCTAAAGATTCCTCTAGGAATTCCTGCGGGATTCTATTAAGAACTTCTTCGGAGATTCCTCCAATAATTCCTTTGGAGATTCCTAACGGAATTCCTTCGGAGATTCCTCCGGAGATTCCTCCATAAATGCTTCCGGAGATTCCTCCAGGATTTCTTTTAAAGATTGCCTTCCAAAAATATTGTTATATGAAAGTTTGCTTACGATTTCAAAAAAAATGTGTCTACGATGCTTTGTTCTTAAGTTATGATTTTTCAAAGAAAATGACTCATATAGTACATCTGGATAATTTCCACAACATTGGTCATAACTCAGGAACGGAAGGAAACCCACATCTTGCAAATTTCACAGAATATAGCTTATGAAATTTCCTTTCAAAAATATTTTTTTGGGATTTTTTTCGGACTTGAAAACAAGTTTTTCTCAACAGTGGAAAATTTTGTGGAAAACAGTTTTTATTTTGAATTTTTTTCAATTGCTAAGAAAATTTGCTTATAATTAAAAAAAAAGTGTCTACGATATTTCGTTCTTGATTCTTGATTTTTCAAATTAGGTACCGTCTGTGGAAAATGATTGTTTTCTACTTGAGTTTTCCGGAAAATTAGGCGACCCTGATTTTTTTTCAATTTAGTTTTTGTTCATATTGGGAAGTGGAACCATCTCGGCAGGGGTCCTATTTTGGGCACTTTTCTGTTAAAACACAGCCAATTCTGAATCAATTTACACAATTTTTGGAACGCTATGAGATACGTATAGTATCTAGCCGTGTACAAAATTTCAAATCAATTGGTTTGGAATTGACTGAGTTATAGCGAAGAGCGCCCAAAATACCGGCCGCTGCCCAAGTGGTTCGCTACCCTACACCTGCAACTTTGCAGATTGCAAAGAAGTTTAAGAAGGGCGAGTGCCCTGGGGATTTAACCGGAGCCATGAGTGTAGAATTGGCATTTAAGTTAAAATACACATTAATAAAAACAAAAAAAAAACGGAGCCATGCAAGATTTCAGAGGGATTTCATGGAAGTTTCTTGAAGAGGAGATGGGGGGGGGGGTCTTGGTGGTCTAGTGGCTACCGCTTCTGATTCGTATGCAGAAGGTCATGGGTTCAATCCCTGGCTCGTCCCTTTTCATCCTACTTTGTATCTTTCTATCCACTTCCTTTATCTCTCTCTCTCTCTCTCTCTCTTCTCTACATATACAACTCATGTATATTCATATGTTCATAGCCATCGCTAGAACCAGAAACGAATTGGAAAAAAGTCGTTTCCCTTCCTTCTAATTTCCACTCACAGCACAGTGTATATAACGCCTACAAGTTATGCAACCAAAGCGTGCTGTGCCGCTTGACCTTATTCACCTCATTCACCACAAAATCTATCACTTTACGAACACTATAAATTAAACCCCCTATCCATGGATCGCATCACCGACCCAACGGTGACTCCCAGATCTCCCATCCTTTCCGTCTAACAAATACCCCAGTCCGTGCTCGTTGTGGGGATGCAGAGGTGATCTCGGTCTTTAGTAGCAACAACCAGCACACGCTAACATTCCTTTCCCTTCCCAACTGACTATAAGGACGTGGCCGGCGCCGTTATTGATCCAAAATGTATGAGCTGCTAGAATTGCACTTTGAGAATAAGTGGAGTGTCCCAGCCCTTATTCATTTGGATCTCAGTGCAATTGGTACCAGCTCAGATCAATCACGGAGTAGCAACCATTGACATGTATAGTCAGATTTGATCGTTTTTAATCGTTTGATCGAGGAGATGGGGGGGGGGGTTGTCAGAGGCGTTGCACCGGGGAGGCTTCAGCGGTATCTTCGGGGAGTTTCGAAAGGTCTCAGTTGTGTTCCATGGGATCCGATAGTGTTTTAAGAGGATTTCAAATGCATTTCAGAGGGTTTTTTTATCGAGTTTCAGAGGCGTTACTCAGGCGTTACGAAGGCGTTTTCGATGCTTTCTAAGGGTCTCAGGTGTGTTACATGGTGTCCGAGGGGATTTAAAGGGATTTCGAAGACATTTCAGACAGCTTCAGATGATTTTCTGGCAAGTTTCAGATGATTTACTCAGGCGTTACGTAGGCGTTTTGGGGGGTTTCAGAGAGTATCAGGTGTTATCACCTGAATCTTAAAGATTTTTAAACAAATATTGAACTTACCACTTGTCAGCACAAAGTTGCATGAGGCTGTGTAAGCATGGCTTTTATTCAATCACTAGCTGTCCCGGCAGACGTTGTACTGCCCAGTACTGCCATTTTGGTGTGATAGTTTGACAACTGATGTGGGGTCATTGCAGCACCGCACTCTTAGATTAGTTTTAGTGCGTTCGTTTCGAATGTCTCCCCCGCTCATAACAATTTCAGTAATTTTACAATTGTTCTTGTTTTAAGTTGATTTTCGTAACTTTTTCTACATATAAACACGGCTACTATGAATACGAATCGAACCGTGTAAGGGTCATGCTGATTGGTTCACTCGTTCATGAGTTTTGTTGCCTCAAAGGAACTTCAAACTCATTTTTATATATATAGATAGAAGATTTAAGCACACAAGTTGTGCATGTAGTTTCGATGACTTTGTGCTCAAGAAAGTTCTTAGGAAACCTTAAACAGTCCCAAACCAACCCCATTCCCCCTCATTGCTCCCTCCTGAGCACGCTCTGAACTCCCCTTAACTCCACTAGCAACTTATTTCCCCTAAACCAACCTTATCGCTAATCTAAAACACTCCAACTGCTCTGAACACAATCAGATTCCATCTAGGTAATGTTACCTAAATGGAGGGACCTAAATAGATTTTACCTAAATCACGAGCTAAATGGATTCGACCTAAATGGTGGTTTGAGTGTAAATATGAACCCTACCTATGAAAAAAAAATCTGAGAACCTTCGTACCAATTTGCACGAGACGATTTTTCCATATTGATTTTCAATCGTCAACGGTAATGAACAGTTTGGCATGGTTTTAGGGAACGTCTATAAATTACGTAACGCTTTTAGGGGGGAGGGGGTACAGTACAGTGTGACAACCCATACAAAAACTTCAGAGGTCTAATACAAAAAGTGTGACACAGGGAGGGGGGAGGTGTTTGAAAAAGGGCATTTTTGCGTGACGTATTTTATGGACGCTCCCTTATTCACTCGGCCCGAGAGTTTTGTCAGTTTTGGCCATTTCCAATAAGAATTGTCAACATTCATTGTGAACATGATATGGAATGAGTAGATTTTGTTTCTTGTGCGAGGTATGCACTTCAAACGGAATCGCTCAAGTAATTTTCGTTCAGTGCATTATTTTTCCGTGACCGGAATGGTCAAGAAATTTAACACAGCAGGCCCCATTTGATTTGACGTTTCGTTTCAGCTCCGTACTAGGATCCGTAAAAAAGCGACGCTTCATTATTTCTTGAGCGATTCCTTGCCTGAATTTTCCACGCATCGAGATAGGCCACGAAATTTCTTGCCATAGGGCACTTCGCTGTTTTGATTTTGTATGGGATTTTGACGTTTCTTGGCCTTGTTGTTTACAAAATTTCTGTAAGAGTGAGAGAGAAGGAGACAATTTCATGCAGTGCCCTATATGCGTACTACCCATTACCTAGTGCATGCTGTATCCCTGGTGATGTAAAGCACGAAAAAAACTTTTGAAAAAAATATGCTTGGAGCAAGTGGTACTCAATGCGTTCAAAGATACAGAGTTATTTACAATTTCTTTCAGGTTTGCTCCACTGTGTAACCGGATCGTTGAGCGAGGTAAACTACCATATTTTTTGCTCACTCTAAAAAGCGAAGAAAATTTATTATAAAAATATGAGAATAGGGAAGAGATAATTCATCCAGCGTATCTATTCTGCTTTCGTTCCCTCCCGCAATCTTCTACTGGATTCGCCTAAACGCGACTTGCGGGCGGATGCTCATGGGAAAGTTTCACACTGTTCGTGCACCCGAGAGCCGAACATTTCCCTCTAGCCCTAGCGCGACCGGGGGAGAAAATCTAGATAGATCGTAGATAAGCCACCGACCAGCCTGGACGGAACTTCGCCCATACACTAGATACATAACACCGGCCGGCTATTGTTGTCTAGGCTGCGCTGCTCTCCCGGGCTTTAATTTGTTATTTAAATGGGCATTTGGTGCATAATTTATTGCGAAATATAATGCTTACAATGTGCTCGCGATTCGCACAAAAGCTCAGATTGAAGCAGCAGCGCATGGAAATCGCGCACACAACCAAGTAGGCGATGGAAAATCACCACAATTCGGAAGAGACTTCAACGCACGCAAAGCGACGAAACCCAGTATTTCAGAATCGTTCTTCGTCCAATTTTGGGTTTTAAGCGACAAATATCATCCATTAGGCAAATTTTGAGAAGCGTCCCATTAAAAATAACAACCCAGACTGAAAGCGAAATCGTTTAACCCTCAGACAAATTTCAAAACCCGCTGATTATGTAACACGGAAGAGCGAAAAAAAAATCGCCCAAAATGTGGAGGAGTAGAGGTAGACTGCCGATGCCCTGCGGCATCTTTTATGATGGTCCGTAAATTTTCTTAGAAAAACGGAGAGAAACCCTTTTTCATCTACCAAATTCTGTTGTGTGCGCTATATGTGCAAACTTCTTCTGGGGCTGAGTAAATAAATATGCAAAATTTGGCAGCACCATAAAAAACGAATTCCCAGACAATCCAGCTATTATAATGCAGAGAGAGAGAGAGGACAGACAACCTCAGTGAAAAAAAAGGTTAAGGTTAGGATGCGTGCGTTATCCGAAAACACCCGAAAAGGGTAGAATTTTTCGCAAAATTGCGGATAATGTCGTAAATGGCGACGGATGACAAAACATATTGTAAAAAAGAGTTTCGGTCGGACGGGTTATCTCGTTCGTCTGGCTATTAAGGAGGCTGCTGCTCAAGGACGACAAATGCAAGGGTTGCTTCGGTCGTCAAGGGTGTGCAATAATTTGCAACGGTACCTTGCATTTGTTGCAGTTTTCGGAATTGCTTTTGCGTGGCGAAAAAAGGGTAAGGATGATTCATTTTTTATGCTCTCTGTGAGATTACGTTTGCTTAGTTTTTGACTCTGTACAATGTTCGATGCTACCATTATCATTACCCCCTTGTTACCCCTTCCTTTCCGGAAAAATCACTGTCGCCGGTAAAAATCGCATTGCTTTGAGAAAGCCTTATCACATGCTATCACATGTCTCTCCCCGAAGCACATCTTGTGAAATCCAATGTGCAATCAATCAAAGCAAACCCTGGCGAATCTGGGGCACTGTCAATTCATTTCCAATTTTCGCAAGCTCAAGTTCAGTTGTCCGGTCAAGAAACCTCCCCAGAAATCATCTCCCCCCATCTTGGATCGCGATGGCCAACGGATGTCCCAGACGCCGATCGTCAAGCTGCCGTCCCGGTAAAACCTCTCGGAATCCGTACATCAACTTCCTGCGAGATTACCGCAAGAAGCACTGCGGCCTTCACCCGGTGGAAGTGATTCGGCAGGGAGCCTGCGCTTGGAACCGCCTATCCGATCAACAACGGCTGCCATACATCCGGACGGCGTTCTACCGGCCCATACGGAGGGAACCCTGCTCAACGAGAGGTCGTCGCAGCCGTAGCCGTGGGAGGAGCGTGTCCCGGAGCCGAAGCCGTAGCCGCAGCCGAAGGCGCTGATGATGCTGGTGTCCCTTGCACAAACGGTTTTCAAATCGCTTGATGTAATATTTACAACTATTTATTTCATTCCTTGCCAATTGCAGAAAACTGCAATAAAATCTAAATTTTAGTTACAAAATCCTTAAATTCCAACTTCTTGTCCTTATTTCAAAGCTGGGTCAAAACCGTGTGGTGAGATTTATGTTCTACCCGACAATTCAGTAGCGCTAGTAGGACTTGGATATAGTCACAGGGTCGTCGCGCTTCCGGACAACCAAAAGGGCTTCGACCCTGTGACTTACTTTTCAAAATTATTACACAATAGGTCAAAACGTTTCTTTTTTTTCATGCACTGCCGTACGGCTTATTCTCTGTCAGAAAACAAGCTTGATCAGCTTGATCATGACGATCAAGTAGTTCTCATGAAAAACGTGCATGGCACAATTGATAAGCATTTGAATTAGATACCCACTCCGGTGAAGGATTTATTACCCAAAACCACAAAACTGAAACAAATTAAGTACCATCCATCTGATCTTCCGAGCATTGACCCACCCCTTTTCACGAGTGAGTGAAGTAGTGTGAGGAAAATAGATAAGTAGCCAAACCGAACCGAAACCTCCTGCCTGCCTGGCCGCGACCGGGTTCAAAATTCTGCTCATCATAACTGTAAAGAAGCATTTGCCACCGATGATGATAACCACCCGGAGCAGCAGCTCACACCTCATCCGTAAAGCACCAAATGGGCTAATGGGCAAATCCAAGAGGGGAATGTATGTATATTTCTTTCACATGTTGCCTCCGATTAGCATCAACAATGAGAAGCGCCCACTCTTGAAGAATAACACTCGTCTGCTCCATGACGATTCTTCTCCTTTGGAACTTTGGAAGGCTGTGGCGCCCAACGAACTTCTGGCTTGGCTGGCTCTCAGCTGGCGCTTGACGTGATGGAAAAAGAGTAAAATCATTATTAGCTAGCAATTAAAATCCAATGAAGAAACAATACTTAGAAACAACATTAAACCTAACCTCAACGACGTGGCGCAGCTCACAGACAATCGCTTCTTAAGTTTGATTTTCATTTTTTTAGAAACATGCTGCTTTTAGAAATGGGATGACCACTTCGGTATTCCTTACGTTACCGGCCAGACTAACGGCTGAGTGTCCTCTACTGTACGGCTCCATTCTACTCGGTCCATGGCAATGTCTCCAGTTCCGCACTATGGAAAGGGCCCACAGATCGTCTTCCACTTGGTCGACCCACCTAGCTTGCTGCGCACCACGTCTTCTTCTACCGGTCGGATGACTCTCGAGAACCATTTTAGTCGGGTTGCTATCCGGCATCTTGGTGACGTGACCCGCCCACCGTAGCCTCCCGATTTTCGCGGTATGGACGATGGTTGGTTCTCCCAGCAGCTGATGCAGCTCGTGGTTCATTCGCCTTCTCCAAGTCCCGTCTTCCATCTGCACTCCGCCGTAGATGGTACGCAACACTGTAACCAGTGGTGTGTTGAAGTGTCCAAGATTTGTGAGATTGTCGTGATTTTTTTTTATCGTTGTGTTGTAATCTTGTACCAAGGAAGTCCTTAAATGTCTGAACTTGCACACTACTCAACTCCCACTGTGATGTAACGCAGTCAAGAGTTCCGCTACTCACCACCAGGCGTCACTGAAGGATATGTTGGGCGGCCATTGTGGGTGGTGTAAAGGGGGTCATGATGGATCGAAATATGATGGGCTGATTACAGGACGGTTGAAGTAGGGTTACCAGATGTACTCTTTTTCCGCAAAAAATTGGACGCACATGGGCTTTTAAATTGTGACAGCGGTCGAGTTATGTCAAACACACAAGGCTAGGGTGGCGCTATCTGTTCATTTCATTGCGGCCGTTTTTATTATTTTGAAATACAGTGGACGTTCGCTCGGTGCAAACGCTTTAACTGCAATGCTTTTTAACTGCAAGTCCGCTAAGTGCAACAATTTTGCAGTTATCGCACCGTATCTGTCAAAAACAAAACGTCAACAGAGTTGCGATGATTTTCAAATGCACTACAGCTGCATTGCGATGTTTTTGAGTGCATTCAATTGACAACTGTTTTACGGCTGTCAGTCATTGCAGTTAGCGAATTTCATTCGGTAACTGAAACGTAAACATGTTGCACTTATCGAACGTCTACTGTACAATGGTCCACTGCACGAATTTATGCTGGCCTGCTTCCTCTCACACGAAATTTGACGTTTGACCCAACTAACAATTGCAAGTCACAAACAAGCAAGCTTGCTGAATTGTTGCTTAATAATGGTAATGATAGCTGAACTAAAATTATGCTCTACACATTACTGTTTAAATTATTTTTCAATTGAAAAAGTAGTCAATGTTCGACTTTCCTCATCGGTATCAACTATGATAAATTAAAACACTTTTCAAACGTTTAACAAGAAATTTATTCGGCAAGCATTGATTCCTTAGCAAAGAAGTTTAACAAAACATTTGTCTGCATCTTATCACGCTGGTGTATCGATAAGCATATGCTCCTGAACAATGTGCTTTTCACTTGTCAAATAAACGCCTTCAGCCCGTCTTAGTTTTACTAGGAACTTTGTTCGGATTATGGGATAAATTATGGCTAAAACTGTTTAGACAACCAAGTTATTAAAGAACTAATATTTTAAACGAATCACATAAAATAAAACAGAATAGAATTATGTAGTTTAACATTGAGTGCCAAAAGTCGTAATCAACGTAAAAATGAGGCATGTAACAAGATATCTTGTACCTTGATTATTATATTTTTTATCTTCCGCAGCCGTTCGATTGTAGGAGACACTTGGATCGATGCATTTGACATTGCAGTGCTTTCGTGTTTACTGAATATTGTTCCCGCAGTCACCTAGACAACCAAACAGCATTCATAAATCGACACATTTCAATTATCCTTAAACATCCATATGCACTATTTATTGAACATAACATCAAGATTCCATGACAAAAGCATAAATAAAAATATTGCTTAACGGATCTTCGACTGAGCATGAGAAGATAACCTGAACAGATGCTCTGAATGCACCATATCCAAGACCATACCGCACCACATATTGTTATACATTTTTAAAGAGCGATATTTAATAATAAAAATATAAACATATTCATATCGCAATTAGTACATCTGGAAACAATATCTTCAATAAGGACCAACACTTTTTGGCCGCATTCGATACAAGTTTTCTCACCGTGCGATGAAAATACTGACAGCGAAATCAGAATGGAAAACACGTGTTTTGGGCTGAACAGTTGTTGAAGTATAAGGCATTGTTCAGTTGATTACCACGTGCTGTGCTAATTCACCACTGCTGAACACAAGTTCAGGAGTGACCATTATTGAGTCATGGGAAGATTATGTTTTGCTTTGGGTGCTGCATCTCACCATCTCTAGGATGGCGCAGATAGGAAGGCATGCGGCTGGCAATCGACAGGTCTCGAGTTCTATTCCGGATTTAGGTAATTTTATATGTAATTCTTATTTCATAATAGGTGTTCTCATAATAATAATAATAATAATTACTCTCGTGAGAGTTTAAAATTTTTGCATTTTATTTATTTTCAGTCATTTTTGCCAAAGCTGAATAACAACTTTCCTGTACATTTGTAAAACGTTTTGAAGAACAAAAAATTAAGTTGGTGCACAACATGATGCTTTATAACTTCTCCAAATTTGTGTGAACAAAACCCGAACATAGGTTGTACGTGAAAATTATTCAAATGTTATTCAACATTATGTTGAATTAATTCGTCATAATGGTGTTTGTTAAATGAGTGATTGTTAGTTGGGGAGCGGTGCCGACACCTCTCAAACGTCAAATTTCGTGTGAGAGTAAGCAGGCCAGTATAAATTCGTGCAGTAATCCATTACTGGCACACAGATATTTGGATCTGATAACAGGGCTCTACACGGAATTCGGTGCCTCTCTTTCACTCTTATTGGAATTTTGTAAACAACAAGGCCAGGAAACGTCAAAATCCGATACAAAATCAAAACAGTGCAGTGGCCTATAGTTCACATGAATACTGAAAAAATGATATTGTTTACTTCGTTAGAAAATGGCCTACCTTTAGGAGCCGTATGTCTTATAGAATTTAAATAACTACTAGCTGTACCCAGCAAACTTTGTCTTGCTTACTGCGTTTTTTGACGTTTCATGTTTCTATCCAAGACCAAGTCCCTGGTCACAAAATGTATGGAAAATCGATTTTCAAAAACTCTCAGTTTTTCTATGTTTTCTGCCTCATAAACATTCCTTGGGTGAAAACTAACAGAACAAAACTAAGTTGAGCCAAATCCGACGTTCCGTTCGCGAGTTATGAGCCGTCCCACGTATGCCACTGCATTTTTACACAGATAGATAGATATATACTGCCGTTCTACGTCCGATTGTCCCATGTTATATGGGAATCTCATATAACATGGGACAAGTATGCGTAGAACGGCAGTATATGTATATAGATAGATAGATAGATAGATAGATAACTAGCTGTCCCGGCAAACGTCGTACTGCCTGCCTACTGTGTTTTTTGACATGCAGCTCCATAGGGACGTCCCACGCAGAGTCATCTGTATGGGACCCCCCGTTCAAGTGACCGGAGAGGTCTCACACCAAGCTAAGAACCTTCCCCGGTCCCAAGAGTACCCACATACAAAATTTCACATCGATCGGTTCAGTAGTTTCTGAATGCATAACGGTCTGACAGACAGACAGACAGACAGAAATTCATTTTTATATAGATTAGACCTCTTCATAAAAAACAAAATACCTGGAATTTAACCAGTCACCTCCACATCTGAATTCTAATGCTAAAACAAACTTCTGGTCAAATTTTCAGCTAAATTGGTGAAGATTTCGAGGTGCCTCAAGTCAAAAATGTGTTTTTTGGTCATTTTTTACCTGCCCATGAAGGCTAGAAGCCATATAAAATATCGCGGCCGCCAGTAAATGAAAGATTTATCTATTCCTTACAACTTTTGTGAACATTATGTGCTGATCGGAGAATGTTTTGGTTATATTTATTCGATTTTCAGTCATGCAAGTACCCTAAAAAGTTACATTTTTCAACAGTTTTTGTTCTACGAAATTCAAACACACAACTTTCATTAAAAGTACCAAATCATTAAATAATTACCCACATTTTTCTGAACAATATTGCCATACATCATTTTCTTATCCGATCTACGAAAAAAATCACAAAAATCGAAAAGTAGAAGCTTTCCTGAGTTTTTTGATATTCTTCATTACACCAACGAACCTAACCTCAAAATGACTGACAAATCTCAGGTCATTTTGACAGATGTACAATGAGCATGAAAAGGACAGCAACAAGATCGATAAAGTAGAATATGTTATCCGTATTTTTCGTGCATGTGTGTGGTCTGTCAAAATTACCTGTGAATTGTCAAACATTTTCATGGCTAGCTTGGTTGGTGTAATGAAGAATTTGGGGTTGACGCAACTGTTGGCAGACAGAATAATCAAACATAGTAGCTTTGCTTTTTCTTGATGATTGCGATGATTGATCATTGATTCAAGTGCCAGGTAGGCACAAACAAACATTGCTTTAACAAAAGTGACGTATAATATCTCACAGTAGAAGGTGAGGATTGGCTCAGATGGTAAGGCTATGGACTGGCAAACTATAGGTTCAGAGTTTGAATATCGTTATTTTTATCATGTATTTTTCTGAATAAGCTTAGGGTGGTTCAAGAAAAACCGGTTTTTCGGCGTTAATTTTTTTATATTCGATTTTTCATCAAAGTCGCCCAAGAAACACTTGTAGAGCATTTGAAGACGCGTCGTTTCGTGCGCTGAGACGGTCGTTATCTCTTTTGGTTCGAAAGTTACAGGCATTTTTCTTTAAAAATCATAGTTTTTTAAACGTTATGTGTCCGACAAACTTATTGCTTTTTTCTACACCGTGTATTTCAAAAGGATGCTTGGTACCCGGGTACCCTGTCGGCCACATAAGGGTTAAAAAGGGTTTATGATGGGATGGGGCAAACATAAAAAATATCTTTTGCCCGCATTCAAAAGAAGAAATGCTGTTATAAAACATATAAAAAAAATTAGAGGGGTGTTATTTTTGAAACTCAAGTGAAAAATACTTGAAAAGTGCCTATTTTTTTTTCTAGAAAATCATCAATATCTTTTGAACGGAATGACGTAGCAACATTCTCAGCGCACGAAAATGTGCGTTTTTTTAAGCTCTAAAAATGGTTCTTAGACAACTTTGATGAGACAATTGAAACAAAAAAGACAAAGCGTTTAAACTGTTTTGACCAAATTTGGAGCATTTTCCCATAGTTTTCATAGGGTGACGCTAGAACAAATCGTTTTATTGCTTTATCTTTTTTGTTTCAAATTTCTCCAAGAATCCCTCCAGGGATTCACTCGGGAATTTCTTCTCTGTTCAACTCCAGGGATTATTTTAAAAATTCCTCCATGGATTCCGCCAGGAGTTCTTCTTGGAATTCTGTCAGGAGCTCCTTCAGGAATTAATCCAGTACTTCCTCCAGGGACTGTTTAGTGTTTAGAGATTCCCTAAAGAATGCCTCTTGGAATTGCTTCAGGGATTCTGCTGCGATTTCTTCAAGGATTCCTCTGACAATTCCTCCAAGGATTACCTCAAGACTTTCCCCAGGACTTCACTTGGGAATTCCTTCTGTGATTCTTTCTGGAACAATTTATTTTCAAAATTCCTCCAAAGAATCCCTAAGGAACACTTCTTAGGATTCCTTCAGGAATTTCTCCTTGTATTCTTTAAGAAACTCATCCATGAATACATTCAGTATTTCTTCTAGGAACAGTTTAGGGATTCCCTAAGAAATTGCTTCTGAAATTCCTTCTGGAGTTTCTTCAGTAATTCTTCTAGGGATTCCTCCGCGAGATATTCTACGAATTCCTTCAGAATTTCTCCATGAATTCCATCTGCAATTTCTTAAGAGATTTCTCAGTAAATTTCTTCCGGAATTCCTCTAGGAATTCTTCCAGGGTTTCCTCTGGGAATTCCTCCAGAATTTAAAAAAAAATCCACCAGAAATTCACCAAGAGATTCTAGAAAGTCCGCCAGAAATTCGTCTAGAAATTCGTCTAGAGATTTCTCCAGGAGTTCTTCTGGAGATTCCTTCTCAGGAATCTCTACAGGCATTCCTCTAGGATATTCTCCAATGATTCCTCCAAGAATTTCTCAAGGGTTTCTTCCATGCACACCTTCAGGACCTCTCCAGGCATTCCGCCAGAGATTCCTCCGAAGATTTCTCCAGGAATTACTTCAGGGATACCTCCATGATTTCTCTTAGTCATTCTTCCAGGGATTTTTCAAGACATTTTTTCAGGAATTCCTCCTTAGATTCTTGCAGAGAAGTTCTTTGAGCGATTTGTCTTGGAATTCTTCCAGATATTCTTCCAGGAATTGTTTTAGGGAGTCCTCCAGGAATTTCTCAGGAGCTCTTCCAGGAGTTTCTCCTGGGATTGCTTCAGGAATATTCTTGGGATTCCTACAGGAATTCGTGCAGTCATTCCTTCGGGATATCATCCAGGAATTAAAACAGGGTCTGCTTGAGGAATTCCTCCAGAAGATACCCCAAGAATTTCTTCAGAAATTCCTTCAGAAATTTCCCCACAAATTAATCTAGGAATTCATTCATAAACTCTGTCAGCAATTTATCCAGGAATTGCTTCACCAAACCCTTCAGGGATTCCTTCAGAAATTCTTCCAGGATTTTCTCTAGGAATACCTTCTGGAATTTTTCCAGGGATCCCTTCAGGAATTCTTCTAAATTTCCTTTAGAAATTGCTGCAGGGATTCCTCCAGAAACTCCACCTAAAATTCCACTAAGAAGTCCTCCGAGCACTTCTTCAGGGATATTTCCAGGGATTTAACCACGAATGTCACCAAGGATTTACCCAGGGATCCCTTCAAGGATTCCACCAGGAATTTCAAGAGTTATTTTTTTCAGAAATTCCCTCTAGATTCCTCCAGGAATTCATCCAGTAATTGTTTCAAGAATTCTTAGATATTCCTTAAGGAATTCCTTTAGGGATTCCTCCAGCAAATCCCACAGCAAATTTCTGCAGGAATTTCTCCAACGATTTCATCAGGAACTTCTCCAGCAATTGCTCCTGAACATCCTTCAGAAACTATATCAGCAATTTCCCCAGGAAACCCTCTAGGGATTTTTTTCAGAATTTCTTACAGGAAATTCTCCAGGAATACCATCAAAATTTTTTAGGGATTCCTTACGGCAATTTCATCAGAGATTTCTCCAGGGATTTTCCCCAGGGATTCCTCCAGGAAATGCTTCGAAGATTCCCCCACAAATTCCTCCAAGGATTCTTCCAGGAAACCTTCTAAGGATTTCTTCAGAAATTCTTCCAGGATTTTTTTTTCAGGAATACCTTGAATAATTTTCCAGGGATTCCTCCAGAGATTTCTCCAGGAATTACTTCAGGGATACCTCCAGGATTTCTCTTAGTCATTCTTCCAGGGATTTATCAAGGCATTTTTTCAGGGATTCCTCCTTAGATTCTTGCAGAGAAGTTCTTTGAGCGATTTGTCTTGGAATTCTTCCAGATATTCTTCCAGGAATTGTTTTAGGGAGTCCTCCAGGAATTCCACCAGGAATTTCTCAGGAGCTCTTCCAGGAGTTTTTCCTGGGATTGCTTCAGGAATATTCTTAGGATTCCTACAGGAATTCGTGCAGTCATTCCTTCGGGATATCATCCAGGAATTAAAACAGGGTCTGCTTGAGGAATTCCTCTAGAAGATACCCCAAGAATTTCTTCAGGAATTCCTTCCGAAATTTCCCCAGAAATTAATCTAGGAATTCCTTCATAAACTCTGTCAGCAATTTATCCAGGAATTGCTTCACCAAACCCTGCAGGGATTCCTTCAGAAATTCTTCCAGGATTTTCTCTAGGAATACTTTCTGGAATTTTTCCAGGGATCCCGTCAGGAATTCTTCCAAATTTCCTTTAGGAATTGCTGCGAGGATTCCTCCAGAAACTCCACCTAAAATTCCACTAAGAAGTCCTCCGAGCACTTCTTCAGGGATATTTCCAGGGATTTAACCACGAATGTCACCAAGGATTCACCCAGGGATCCCTTCAAGGATTCCACCAGGAATTTCAAGAGTTATTTTTTTCAGAAATTCCCTCTAGATTCCTCCAGAAATTCATCCAGTAATTGTTTCAAGAATTCTTAGATATTCCTTAAGGAATTCCTTCAGGGATTCCTCCAGCAAATCCCACAGCAAATTTCTGCAGGAATTTCTCCAACGATTTCATCAGGAACTTCTCCAGCAATTGCTCCTGAACATCCTACAGAAATTATGTCAGCAATTTCCCCAGGAAACCCTCTAGGGATTTTTTTCAGAATTTCTTCCAGGAAATTCTCCAGGAATACCATCAAAATTTTTTAGGGATTCCTTACGGCAATTTCATCAGAGATTTCTCCACGAATTTCTCCAGGGATTTTCCCCAGGGATTCCTCCAGGAAATGCTTCGAAGATTCCCCCACAAATTCCTCCAAGGATTCTTCCAGGAAACCTTCTAAGGATTTCTTCAGAAATTCTTCCAGGATTTTTTTTTCAGGAATACCTTGAATAATTTTCCAGGGATTCCTCCAGAGATTTCTCCAGGAATTGCTTCAGGGGTTCCCCCAGGGATTTCTCCATAAATTTCTACAAGGATTCCCTCCGAGATTCCTTCAGTAATTCCTTCGAGGATTTCTCTAGGAATACCTCTAGAAATTCCTCGAGAAATTCCTAAAAGTTTTTTAGAAACAGAAAAATAATAGAAATGGAGACAGAAATCTCCCAGAATTCCTCTAGAGATTTCACCAGATATTCTACCAGAAATTCATCCAGTAATTCTTTCAAGAATTCCTCTAGAAATTCCCGCAGGAATTACCCCAGGAACTTCTCCAGGATTTACTCCCAGAATTCGAAGGGATTCCTCCAATAAAACTTTAAAAAATCCTCCAGAGATTCCCCCGGGAATTCCTCCAGGGATTCCAGGCTCCCCCAAGCATCCCAGTAGAAATTCCTCCGGGGATTCATCCAGGTATTTATTCAGGAAGCCTTCCAAGGATTACTCCGGGAATTTTTCCAGGGATTGCTTTAGGAATTCTTCAAGTGAATTCTTCAGAAATTCCGCAGAAGTAACTGTGACTTACTTTAAACCTATAAGTATTTACATGCTTAAAGTGCCTTAAGACATTTCTCCAGGGAATGATTCAGGAAGTTACCCAGGGAAGAGTCATTTCTAAATTCTCCCAGGGAATCCTACCGGAATTCCTCTAGGAAATTCACCAGGAATACCTTTAGGAATTCCTTTTTAAATTCCTCCAGACATTCCATTCTGAAAAAATTCCAGGATTTTTTTTTTAAATTCCATTATTTCAGAGTTCTTCGGAAAAAAAACTACAGGAAATTCTTCAGTAATTTCTATAGGCATTACCTTCAGGAATTCTCACAGGAATAATTCGAGGGTTTCCTGCAGTGAAAGGCTTTTACGGGAATACCTTCAACAATTTTTCCAAGGATTCTTCCGGTAATACGTCAATTGACATTTCTGTAGGGTTATGTTCTGAGATGATTATAGCTAGTATAAGGTTTAAGCTTAGAGGAGTAAAGATCCAAGACATTCCAAGATTGCTGATCAGCATAGACAAACTGGATGATCAGACTGAAAGAACTCCAGTTAGTCATGGAAGACATTATGTAGACATTGTGAAAAAAATCTTCGGACGGGTTTCCATTTTGTAAATCCAACAAGTAAAGTCGTTTTGATCAAGGAAGGGAAAATGGGTGCCCATAAATGACTGCATTTATACGCATATTATTCTTGCTGAACCCGTAAGGTAGCATTATGCAGTTTGGTTAGTATTAGTACAGTGCCTTTTTTCCTTCTAAGCCAAAGGAGATAATCTCCAGACACCTGGACAGAAGGTCCAGGTAGTGTGGGGTTAAGGCCCGTCTTCTACCAGAAAAAAAATTTAAAAAATAAGCCAAGACTACTCTTTCCTCGACCCACTAAATAACATGGTCACCGATCCCTTCGTCTCTCTGGAACCACCAACAAGGCATTGTTTCAGAGAGGCGGTAGTGCACATCGCAGCCTCAACGTTAAGCCTGGAACACATAGCGTCCGTTCCGTCGAGGTTTGCGTTTTTTTGACAGTTTTCCCATGGGAAATGTGTCAAACTACTGTCACGCACACGCAAACGTATGCATTGTGTGGGGCACTTTAGCTGTGTAGCCTGCAGCAACGAACATCGACGACTCGCTTTGGAGAGTCTACCACGATAGCATGCTGGCGCTTAGCCAGTTTCCCGTGTGGTCCTCATCCATCCTTGTCCTCGGAAGGCGGTATCAGCAAGTATCAATAATTGATACCGCGTGCCCAGCGATTGGACCTTCCCGCAAGTAAGGTCCTATCAGCCAGCACACAGAAGGACATGCCGACATGGAGCCTCCACCTGCCCCGACCTTGCCGAGGACACCTTTCCAACCGCGGGCTCGGATGCAACCCAGTAGACCGACGCCTCAGCAACGCTACCAGGATGTTCCGGTATGACCTACGACCTACGACAACGAACCTTTGGAACATCTATGGTATAGCGTTTGCACTAGACATTCTCCGAGTACACGCGCCACCTCCTCTGTAGCTCCAAGGCAATGTGGGTAATAGCCGTTGAAACAGCGTTCCAACCATAGTAATGCCTACACATCCTCTGAACAAGATTATCCGGAGTTGTGTCCTCCCCGCAAAACTTGTTCCACCATTTCATATAAACCAGCACAAACCGGATATTCGGGAGAAACCGCATAGCCGAAACAATGTAGATACTGTCGGAAGCAACCATGGCCTGAAAAGATTTGAATCAGGTGGAATGTTACTTTCCCATGTCGTTATTAACCCAACTATCTACCTTCAGGATCAACCTATGGGTCCACCTTCCTTTGGTGGAACTGTCTCACGCGCGCTGCCATTTGACCATGGATTTGTTACCAAAGTGACAGACCTTGTCAATATGACAAGTCTCCTGCTCAATTGGTACTATGTGGATGACAGAAAACCGATTGTTCCAAATCTGAAGTTTATCCTTCTCGTTTTTTTTTTTAATCCTCGTAAGTTATTTAGGGTATATGTACCATTCCTTGGCCTAATTTGCAAACCGCCTTGACAATTTTGACCATAACTCATGAATTAATAGCACTGGAAATAATATGTTGACCCTATTACACACTCTAGGCAATGCATGTTTCACCAATTGGAAGTAAACTAACGTAAATATTCAAGAATTTACTTAATTAAGTTGAAAAGAGTCGATGCGATGGTATGCAACGTTGGTCTATGGTACAAAAATTGGCCTATTAGTGGATACAATGTCGGCCTATTGCTGTCCATGCACTAGAACCACTTATTATCTCATTTTTTAATATTTCTGCTGAAGTAAATTGAATTTCCGTATCTCAATTTGGAGTATTTACTTACAACCATTCAACATAATTAACTGTTATATTACATCGTCACATACGTTGCAGTTGCTTCCATGGCTGCCGAATACAGATCTCATTGTGAGGTACCATTCTGACTATGCTGCTGCTACTTTGTTTTCCAAAAAGGTCGAACATTTTAGTACTTAATTGTAGGAATGTTGTTTTCCGACGAGCAATGGTAGCTTGCACAGTGACGTCATCATTATCTATCTCTCTTTTTTTCTTGTTCGGGGTCGCTCGATACAGCCGTCCTTGCTCTCAAAATAGTTTTGAGGGCAATGCATAAAAATCATATGTGATTTTGTTGAAGTTTTGTTTGTAATGCAAGCCTCTATACTTGTAATATTTAAGAAAATTACCGCTTTGATGATTCTGAAAAAAAAATCTTGCTCTTTGAGTCTTTATTCAATCTTCTACACGAATTCATCCCATTTCTCCGTCGTTTAAATTCGAGATATCTGATAAAATACATCATATATAATCTATACATCTATCTATAGATAAAGAGAATAAAGCATTGTCATTCATTGAAACACTAGCCACAGAAAACAAACTGCTCAACATAATCCTTCTTTTGGCTAGCCGACATTGACGACACCTTTTGATAAACGATATATTGTAACCATTCGATCCCACTTTTTCACGAATCAAAACTACGGGATTTTTCTAATATTTTTTTTCGTACATTGCTAAGATTTATCGGCCACGACAAACAACACGATGTAAGCTTCAGATTCGACATTTGCACGAAAGAAAACAACGCGATCTTGCTAACCTAGTTTTTCGTCAGCGGACATTGCCGGGACTGTCCCTCCACGGCAAACAACAAGCTGTAAGCTTCCGATCCGACATTTGCACAATGCAAAACAACAGGATCTTTCTAACCTTGCTTTTCGGCAGCGGACATTGCCGGAGGTTTTCCCCCACGGCAAACAACACGCTGTAAGCACAAAATAACATTGTTGTTCACAGTATGGGTGAATCTAATTTCATGAACTTTCTGCCCAAATCGTTTATTTAAACCGGTGCAAAAGGTTATAAAATTCCTAAGGAATATAGTTAATTAGACTTAGATTGTGTGTTCGTCATATAAGGCTTACTTTTAGTGATTCTTTGCTGTGTATAGTCTACAAATTCCTTGAGGATTTCCACTCGTAGCTTTAACAACCTATAGGATTAAGTTTTTTTTTAATATCAGTTCCAATTTTGATTTGGGTATGAAGCCTCACCTAAGCACGGTACCCATGCAGCAGAATTTGGATGCAGTTTTTGTTTAGACGTAGGAACCTGTTTAAATGTTTGTTTGTTATTTAGGATTATGCTTTAGTTGTAACTATGCTTCGCTCACCCTTTCTTTAAGCCGTAGGTCCCTTGCAGAAGGCAAGAATTACGTAGTCCTTAATCTGTTTCCTAATAGTTGAAGAACACACACATAAATTAGGCATTCTGGTAATTCACGGTTTACACTGTTTAACGTTAGATTCTCACCTTATTTTTTTTAACTAGTAAATAGCAATTAAGATTAGTGAATAATGATCACATAAGAATAATAGTTTTAAGGAAATAGAATAACAAAATTTCAACTTTTAATATTAGGAATGCTAGCTTAGAACTTTTTTTCAATTCACTTTTGTTCTTATCGCTTATTCATATCGTCTGTCTGTCATGTATCTGTCTATTCTTCTATCACAGCGGGACAATCCCCTACACGGTGACGGGTGTGGTTAAGATAAAGATCGGTATCATAGACCGGCGGCCAGCTCCGTTGAGGTTGTTTCCGATGGGGCGTAACCAACAAACATAATCACTATAGCTTTTCCTTACCAGTTACTGCTGCTGGTTTATTTTGCTCGTGTTTTATTTCTTCCTCAATAATGGTCCAAGCACAAAAAATCATCCGGAAGCATGCACCACCCGGAGCCCACGATGAATATCACACCACATTTTTCACTTTTTTTCTCACTTTCGCATGCAAATTGAAGAGTGATTCCTCCCAGCAAAATAATAAATTGGTTCGATTTTCTTCGCGATTAAACGAAAAACTGGCAGGAATTCGCCAATGTTTAGTTTAGGATTTCTCTGGGAAGGAATCACCCCTCACGTGCAGCACACACAACTTACCCAGGCTGACGTTGGTTCGCAAGTGGCAAGAGTGAACACGGTTGGGTGACGCCTGGAGTTGTTGCTACGCAAGCAGGGATGCTAACATTGTCTGCTTGACAGTTCGCATCACATTCAAATGCGCTATATCGCCTGCTGTGATCATTCTCTTTATCACAGCTTTATTCAGTACATCTTATATCTCACAGTATTATCTCTGTTTGTTCGCCAATTTTACTTTTAAATTACATTTTCAGAGCCAAATTTTCAAAAAAAAACTATCATTAAACCACTTAAACTAAAGTTCTTTCTTAATTTAGTAACGAAAACAACACAACCCTATTATTGTGTTATATTTTTACAGTCATAACACACAAAATCTTTCTTCCTGTTCGTTTTTTCTGGTTCTTACGCAAACAATGTTGTTGACGTCACTTTATCGGTGTTGTTGACGTCACTTTACTGATGGGCCAAGATTTGGGTACATAGTGAAAAATATGTCCTCAATATTCGGCCCAAATTCAATTTATAAAATAGTTATTATTATTATTAAACAGATATACAGGTTCAAAATAGCGTCTTTGACCGTCGCATCAAATGTCCAGATATTGAAAAATCAATTCGAAATGTTCCATAATCATGCCATTTATGATCATGTGTATAGACTACCGACTAAGCCGAAGAATTATGTCGTCTACAAAAGCTACAAAAAAGTGACATTTTCATTCAATTTTGATGCTCCAAAGTGCTAAAATTGTAACGAAATGTTACAATTGTTTGGCGCATAGCATTTCCGAAATCCAGTTATGCGTGTTTGTTTGAGTTTTTTGTTTACGTTGAGATAGGCCGAACGAGGGGACTATGCCAACGAAGCATCCCGATACCCTATACAGGTCAGACTCGGGTGACTCCAAAATTATTTCACCCCGGATAATCGAATCACCCGGATAATCGAGCCATGCTTCTTTTCTTTTATTTTTGATGTTCTTAAATCAAAAACTATTAGTTAAACATAGAAGCTAACATACATGACGTTACATGAGGTATTATTATAACATTGGTATTATTATAACAATGTTTTTTTGTTAGCATAGTAAGCCTTGCTTTTAATGTGTAGAAATAAATCATTCTTTGTTCGCTCCTCTAACCGACCAGTCGAGTTTACTCTGCTATCAGGTTATGGGCCGTAGTACGAGTAACCATAGAAACGGTCGATCAACAAGCCGAAGAAAATTTTTTTCGCTTCAAGATTTGTTCACGCTCGAGATATAGAAGATGTTTCAAGACGGAAGAAACAAAACCAGGCGTTCCGGAGGCGGTGGTAACCAAAACGGAAGCGGGAACCAAGCCAGAAGCGGACACGATGGTAACGGAAGACGAAGTGAAGAAGCTCGCGACAGCGGTGGAAACCAACCCGGCGGAGGACAAGCGGATGGTGCTCCGAGGCTTCCAGGCGGTGATATGTCTCTCATACCGGTGGAAAAATTGAAAGGACGCGAAAACTACGTTTCGTGGGCGTTTGCCATGAGGATGGTAATGATCCGCGAAGGAACGTGGCGAACGGTGAACCCTCCAGAGGGTACCGAGGTGAACGCGGATCTGTCGGAGCGAGCTCTCGCGACTATTTGCCTCAACATCGAACCGTATAATTACAGCCTGGTTCAGAAGGCTAAGACGGCGCAGGAAGCATGGACAAGTTTGAAGACGGTATTTCAGGAGTGCGGCAGGACACGGGAGATCAACCTGCTACGCAAACTGACACGATTGGAACTGGAAGATTGTTCGTCGGTGGAAGAGTACGTGGACGAGATAATGTCCACAAGCCACGCCCACAAGCTCGAAGAAATCGGGTTCAAGTTGGACGACGAGTGGCTTTCGCTGATCCTGCCTATGGGTTTACCAAGGCGGTATGAACCCATGATCATGGGGCTTGACGCGTCTGGAGTCCAATTAACGGCAGATGTAGTCAAGTCGAAGATCCTGCAAGACGTGACGTGTGAAAGAGACGAAAGATCAGGACATTCTGCCGGAGCGTTGCTGGCACGCAACAAGAAAAACAAGAAGGAGAAGTCAAACCTACGCTGCTTCAAGTGCGAGAAGGTAGGTCATTTCGCATCCGATTGTCCACAGAAGTCGAAGGCCGTCGGAGGCTCTGGTCGTCACAAGCAGGCGGCGTTACTGGCACTGCATAAGCCGGTGCAGCAGACGGAGAGCTGGATCCTAGATTCTGGAGCAGGACGTCACATGTGCCGATCGCAGTCGGCCCTCACCGAGGTCAAGAAGTCATCCGAATCCATTTACGTTGCCAATGCAGCGGAGATCCCAGTGGCGGCAGTTGGAAGCGTGAAGCTTACCGCCAGTGTAGAAGGTACGTACACCGATCTCGATATCGCTAACGTTTTATGTGTTCCAGATCTCGCACTGAACCTCTTGTCTGTGAGCGAGATTTGCAAGTATCGGGTCACGTTTACCTCCAAAGCGTGTGAAGTTGAACACGAGTCAACAGGCGACGTCATTGCCACAGCGAAACAGATGGATGGTCTGTACAAGCTGGATCTTGTAGAGCGGAATGAATCGTTTGTTGCACAACCGTGTGGCAACCTGGATATGTGGCATCGGCGGTTGGCGCATCTCAACATCGACAGCGTCAAGCGGTTGACCACGATGGCCAGTGGTATCGAAGTCCACGGATCGACGATGCCGAGCTGTGTGCCATGTGCCGAAGGGAAGCATCGAAAGCAACCATTCAAATCGAGTGGAGCTCGGGCGAAGGATGTGCTGGAGTTAATCCACTCAGACCTGTGTGGACCGATGGAGAAGTCTTCGCACGGCGGCAGCAAGTACTGGATCACCTTCATCGACGATGCTACCAAGATGACGTTTGCGTACTTTCTGAAATCAAAGGCCGATGCGTTCAGTGCATTTCAAGAATTTATGGCCCACGTCGAAAATCAATCTGGAAAGAAAATCAAATGCTTGAGAACTGATAATGGATTGGAGTACCTAGGCCAGCAGTTTCAAGATTTCCTGAAGAAGAGCGGGATACGGCACGAGCGGACAGTACCGTACAACCCGCAGCAAAATGGTTCGTCAGACCGGATGAATCGTACGATTGAGGAGAAGGCACGATGTTTGCTGGCGGACTCGGGGCTCGATAAACGTTTTTGGGCAGAGGCTGCATCCACGGCAGTGTACCTTGTAATCGATCTCCGACCAAAGGCAGCCCAGCAACACCATTGGAAATGTTTTTCGGTAAGCGACCGAATCTATCCCATCTTCGAGTTTTTGGGTATAAAGTGATGGCATACGTACCCAAGGAGAAGAGGAAGAAGTGGGACGCAAAATCCATTCCCTGCGTTCTGGTTGGCTACGCGGAATATACCAAGGGGTACAGAGTACTTAATCCGGTTACAAAACAAGTTTTCGTTAGCCGGCACATCATTATATTATCGGAGGCCTGCCAAGCCGGCCATGCTGAAGCGGAAGTGGCACCCTATTGTGAAGATACCGGTGCGATCGTCCAGAGTGATGAAGCGAACGACTCGGTTCAGACCGAACCAGCTGAGGTCGTCGAAGACACGGATACGGAATTGGAGCCGGAAGCAGTTGAAGATTTGGAAGCAAGTTGTTTGGGGGAAGAAGCAGTTCAACCGTCTGCGCTCCCTCCGCATCCAACTCGAGACAGTGTTCATCCTACTCCGAGGCGCAGCGAGAGGGAGCGCCATCGACCAGGCAAGTATTCTGATTATAACGTCACATACCTACAGTGTCCTGCCTCAGAAACTTGTCTCTTCACAGAATTGTGGCAGCCAAGCGGGACGATGCCAGCGGCTTTCAAGAAGCATCGCGCTCCCGTCACATCCCAAAGAAAAAGATGTTGGTCTGCAACAATTTTCTGAGCACAGTGACTGGGAGCGCTCAGTCACAGGCAAGTATCCTTTCGCATCCGTAACAAACAGAAAACTTTCCGATGCATGTTGTCCACAGAGTCGAGATGAGCCAGAAACCGTTGAAGAAGCGTTGGACCGACCTGACGGTGATCGATGGCTTAACGCGATGGAGAGAGAGATCCGTGCGTTGAGCGACAACGATACATGGCATCTGGTCAATCAACCTCCATGACGGAAGGCGTTGAAGAACAAGTGGGTCTTCAAAATCAAGACTGTGGAGTTTGGTATTTCACCGGGATGGAATCACCCCTCACGTGCAGCACACACACAACTTACCCAGGCTGACGTCGGTTCGCAAGTGGCAAGAGTGAACGCGGTTGGGTGACGCCTGGAGTTGTTGCTACGCAAGCAGGGATGCTAACATTGTCTGCTTGACAGTTCGCATCACATTCAAGTGCGCTATATCGCCTGCTGTGATCATTCTCTTTATCACAGCTTTATTCAGTACATCTTATATCTCACAAAGACGAACGCAGATGGCTCCATCGAACGATATAAGGCGCGACTGGTGATCAAGGGCTATTCGCAAGTCAAGGGCGTGGACTACCAGGACACATACTCCCCCGTCGTCCGTTATGCAACAGTGCGTTACCTCCTTGCATTGGCGGCGAAGCTGGACCTCGAAGTGCACCAAATGGACGCGGTAACTGCATTCCTGCAGGGCGACTTAGATGGCGAGGAGATATTCATGGAGCAGCCAGAAGGGTTCCGTGATGACAGGGCACCAACGAAAGTCTGCAAGCTGCAGAAAGCTCTGTACGGCCTGAAGCAAGCCAGCAGAGTATGGAACCGGAAGTTGGACACGAAACTCAAGCAGATGGGGTTCAAGCGGTCGAAGTTCGATAGCTGCGTTTACCATCGGATCGTTGCATGAAAGCTCGTCATTATAGCAATATACGTGGACGATTTCCTCATTCTTTCGAACGATCAGCGGTTGGTGGCCAGTATTAAGCAGCAGCTAAGCGCCGAATTCGAGATGAAGGACTTGGGACCAGTTAAACAGGTGTTAGGGCTGCGGGTGACCAGATCGGACGACGCCGTGGCAATCGACCAGGAACACTATATCGACCAGCTGTTGAAGAAGTTCAACATGATCGACTGTAATAATGCTCCTACTCCTCTGGATGTGAACCAGCGGCTCACGAAGGAAATGTGTCCTGCAAATGAAGAAGAAAAGGAGAAGATGAAAGATGTTCCATTCCGAGAGTTAGTCGGTGGACTTCAATTCGTTGCGCAGTGTTCAAGACCGGACATTAGCCATGCGGTAAGTTTGGTCAGCAGTTATTGAAGTAATCCTGGTTCCGCACACTGGACGGCGGATAAGCGGATACTGCGGTACCTAAGGAGTACGAAGCACGAAAAGCTTACGTACACACGAACCGGGGACACGAGACTCTACGGCTACAGCGACGCAGATTGGGGAAACGATCCCGATACACGACGGTCGGTCAGCGGATATGTTTTCCTACAGAACGGTGGAGCTGTTAGCTGGAACTCGAAGCGACAATCTACCGTTGCACTATTGACCACCGAGGCAGAATACATGGCTCTGTCAACTGCAACGCAAGAGGCCATGTGGTGGAAAGGTTTCTTATTCGATCTCCATGGAACGAACGATGCTTTGGTGATTTAATGTGACAACAAGAGCGCTATCAACTTGGCGGAGCGTGAAGTTGGCTACTCAGCACGAAGCAAGCACATCGACATCAGGCACCACTATGTCCGGGAACAGGTCGAAGCTAAAACCATCAAGTTGGAATACGTGGCGTCAGATCTTCAGGCGGCGGACATCCTTACAAAACCATTAGCGGGTCCGAAGCATATTGAAGAGAAGACGAAACTTGGGGATTACAAATTTAGGCTTAAGGGGGGATGTTAGCATAGTAAGGCTTGCTTTTTATATGTAGAAATAAATCATTCTTTGTTCGCTCCTCTAACCGAGCAGTCGAGTTTACTCTGCTATCATTTTTGAAAATGAAATTTTAGCTGAAAAATATGAAAAAATAAAAACAATTTCAAATAGGTTAAATCAAATTTGCAGGTGTTGTATTTGATGTTAATCACATTTTTGACATATTATAATCTTAAATCTTGTAAACAAATCATAAACAAACTTTTCCCCGGATAATCGAGCCCCGGATAATCAAGTCCGACCCGTATCATATATATATATATATATATATATATATATATATATATATATATATATATATATATATATATATATATATATATATATATATATATATATATATATATATATATATATATATGTATAACATGTAACAATACTATTTTACCACTGTTTTTTTATTAATGTATATTTTAACACTTAGCTAATTCTACACTTTTTTCACTGTTTATTTTACCTATTACACTGATCACCACTAAATCTCAGTTTCGTGTTCAAAAGGAATCGCTCAAAAAACTTCTTGATTGATTCCTGGCTGGAACTTTCAACGGTGACTTCAACTTGAACTGTCATTTCTTCGCAACTGCGTACTGTGATTGAAGAAAAAACGGTTTCTTGAGCGATTCAGGCAAGGAATTTCCCATGCATCAAGATAGGCCGAGAAATTCCTTCTGAACTGCAAATAGCCCTTTAAGGGGCCATCCATTAAGTACGTCACGGTCTTAGGGGGGAGGGGGGGGGGGTTTGTGAAAGTGTGACAAGCAATGTTTTAAGTATAGGAAAAACCCGTACGAAGGGGGAGGGGGGGTCGAAAATTCCTAATTTTAGCGTGACGTACTTAATGGATGCTCCCTAAGGACAGAAACCACTATGTATGTGATCTGTGAAAATGATCTGAGAAGTGTCAAACATGTCATGGCTAGCTTTGTTGGTGTAATGAAGAATATGGGCATTCACTTAACAGAGTCAACCGCTGATTAATTATTATCCTGATTAAATGTCGCGATCACCAAGGCAATCTTGTAGTATTAAATTCACAATTTCCTGAAACATTCCAATAATTGAATAACCATGGCTCACGCAGTTGTTTAATCAGTTTAGTTAATCTTCTAGTTGATATATTGTTGGTATGCCCATGATACTATATGCCAAAGAAAGTCAAGAGTGTTTGCATCACGAATAACATAAACTGACTGAGAATCGAACCCAAAATAGTCTGGCTGAATACCGAGTGAACAAGACAGCATCCAAGGGAGAACAGGCAAAGAACTCATAGGAAAATTCAAAGTGGCCAAATAATTATTAAAACCAGTAACCAAGTATTTATTCTTCAACTTTTCCAAAGCCGGCTCTCGAACGATCCGAGTAGGCATCGCCGATTTTCCGTGGCGATTTGATCCGGCTGCTCAAAACGCCTCGCTTCCAGGGTTGCCACATATACAGATTTTTATGTAATCATACAGATTTTCTTGCAGCTTTTCATACAGAATTCTGTATGTACAGATGTACAGATTTTTGGAAATGATACAGATTATACAGATTTTTCAGAAACTTACAGAATTTCAAACAGATTTTTCGCGTAATATTACAGATTTCATACATATTTTTGACAAAAAATGGTGATACAGATTATAAAGATTTTTGAAAGGCAAAATACAGATTTAAATGTGGCAACACTGCTCGCTTCCTGCCTGGAGCCGAAGATGACATGAGAGGGGGAAGATGAGAGAGCGAGGAAGCGCGCTAGAGAAATATTTAATTACCTTATGGATCAAGATCCGTGAAAATAATTAATACTGCACCCCTCTGGCGGCGCGGTGGGGTCCGAAGCGATAGAACGCTGAAAGCGGAAAACGAACCAGACCAGATGGCTGTCTGCCGCCGGTTGGATACTTCCATAAGTAACCGCGTGTGGGGAATCGCGCAGCTTGCTTGGATCGGACGCTTTTACGCCGATGGCCGATGGATGCACGCGGTTCGAGGCCAAGGTTGCTGTGATGCACGAGGCACGAAGAAGTGGAGCCTCTCTCACTCAGAAGAGTCCATCATCATCATAATCATCTTTCACATGTGCATGAAGCGATGCGATGCGCTGCGAGTCAAGTCCAATGCCAATGTCTATTTTGGTCGGGAAAAAGGCGAAATGGCATTGGGCTGGGGATGGGGCGAGGTGGTGGAAAAACGCCGCCTGCCTAGATCCAGGTGAATCGACCGCAGAAGAGCGAGTGCGAAAAACACTCACTGACTGACTGACTGAGCGAGCGAACGAGCGGCCAGCCGCGCGATCAACTAACGGGATCTAATTGTTTTCAAGTACTTGTTTGGGGAGGAGGCTACTCTCAAGTGGTTTGGTTGGTCAGGTTGGACGACGATTGCTGGCTGGGATGACTAGGTACTAGTATAGAGCTGTTTGAAGAAGCGCTTCTTGCTGTGGTGAAGAGGCGCTGTTTTGGTACCAACTGACTGGTTCTTGGATGGCGTGGGTTTTTTTTTCTAGCTAGCTCTCGCGAATGTTGTTTTCTACTTCTATTAGATGAGCTTGGGACGAAGAAACACATGTTTCCATTAGTTGATTGGAAATTCGGTAAAATATTTCCACGTGGTTAAGAAAAAATCTCACGGTTAAGTTTAAAGGGTTCGTTCAAATATAACGTAACGACAAGGGGGAGGAAGGGGGTCTAGTGTTATGTTACGCTTAATACAAAATGTCAAAATCTTCCATGCAAAAGTTGTAACGTGGGGGAGGGAGGGGGTCTAAAGTAGCCAAATTTTGCGTTACGTAATATTTGAATGAACCCAAATAATTCGTCATGAAATTTCGAAAGCAGTTTTCTCGTTCAATACACAAATGTACGTATGCAAATGTATTCACTGTACATATTCCAGATGCAGAATGGAATACAGTGAATACATTTTCATTGAAAACATATGTGAAACCAATATGTGGTGCGCGTTATCTATATTATTATATCCTTTTTGTTTACCCTCTTATTGTTCTCCAAGCATTTCTTAAACTCACAAAAGCTGTCCTCGCCTTCTTGATCCGTGCACCTATGTCGATCTTGGTGCCACCATCTGCCGCCATTTGGCTACCAAGATGTTGGAAGCTTTCAACATTCTCCACTGATTACCCACGCCCAGCTACCGTAAATCTGGAAGGATTTACCGTGTTTACATCCAACGATTTGGTCTTGTTGACGTTGATGGTAAGACCTGCCGCCGAGGAGCGATTGGCAAGATCATCGAGCATATTAGAGCGCCGTTGAGGACGAGGAACAGTTAGTAGCGGTGATAGTATACATACATCCTTGCAACGACACGGATGGGATCGGACAATGCAAACTCTGCACGAAAATGCCCTGTACTGTGCTTCAATGAGGCCGATGATTTTCTCAGGGACATAGTGGTGGGTCCCATAAGAATTCAATGGGATGCGCCACTATAGGAACAAATGCTAGATTTTGCCTTCATAATAGGAACTGTGTACCTATAGTTGGTGCAAGTGATTTATTAGCAAAAATTGAAATAAACAATGGATTTTACATTTTTTCTAGCAAATTTAAGTGAAAAACTAACAATTAACGTTTTCAGACTTTCTTTTTTGATATTATCAATTTTACTCAATTATTTTACTACAAGGAGCTACTAATAGCACCACTATTGGTACATTTACCCTAGTTATAGCATAGACTTCACAGTAAGACATAAATGTCAGGAACAAATTCAGTTCGATTTGTGACGCCAGTTTTTCCCCCACCGTTCCCCCCAGAAAAATCGCCCAATACTGGTTTTCTTAACGCGACGTTTCTAATGTCAGTTGGCTCCGCTCCCAACAAAACAAAACTGAGTCCGTCAATTTAATGACCATGACAATGAGCGAACCGCTTGTTTATTTATTAGGTCATTAGGCATTGGCTACATGATGTCCTCGAGCGTTGATAGCCTTCTGTGTTAAACACTAGCTCAATGATCTCGACGTCCATGAATCGATTCCAGTTTGCATAATTTTGAAATCTTTTTACAAATTTATGTTATAAAAATTTGTCATTACAAGCCCAATCAATTTTCAAAAGGTATCCTTATGGAATTCAGACCCTCGGGGGCCCTGCTAAGCCCCGGCCAACATCAGGAAGTGGTCCTAATGAAAATTCGGTGTACATACAATCACCCCATTTGCCCAAGCCATCTGTGTCAGGGACGGATAACTGCTACCGATCGAGTAGGTATACAAGCTCACCGTGTGAGAGTAAGCAGGCCAGTAGAATTTCTTGCAGTGGACCATACCAACTATTTCTCCGGAACGTAATGTGTAAATAAACAACCTTTTTTTCTCGTTGTCTTGGTCACTAGATTGGCGGACTCAGTCTTACATCGATGAAAATAGGCGGAGCAAACTGACATTTAAAGCGTGGCGTCAGAATCACCAGTATTGGGCGAATTTACTGGGGGAACGACTGGCGTCACAACAAATTCGCCAGTTTCGTATTGATTGTTGGTTATAGTTTGTCATTTCTGGAGCAACATTTGAAAAGGGCATACAAGCATTGGTAAACAATGACTTCAAACGTCGCTCCTGAGCCCCAATCGGCTTATTCACAAAAACTAATACCGTTATCAGCTAGAGCAAACATCGATCTTTCGGATAACGGTGCTCATTTGCGTGGGCGGGTTGCTGTTATGCCCTACGGAGCGTTTTCGAAAAAAGACACAAGACCTCTTGAGCCCTTTTCAAATGTTGCTCCAGATTTAAGGTCGACCTTGACGTGATGGAACTCGGCATTTTTCGCATTGGGGATTCAAAAATGTTCCTATCTGACATACACGGTGAAAAATCACTCAAAGTATGTGTTATAAGCAAAGGGTGGGACAAAACATTTAAAAATTAAAAATTATGTATTTTCAACCACGGTCAATAAAAACGTAATAGGTTCCCACTTCATGAGCGCAGCGTGGGCTTTAACGCTGAGCAGGAAACCGTCTCTACGGTGGCGGGGAGCGTGCTCACCTCGAAGGCCGGAGTATAGCAGAATTTAATCCGACGCCAATCTGTGATCTCCAAAGTTCGGCCAACGGACTTCGCTCAGTCCTAGGATCTCAAGCTTCATACGGCATACCTCATTGACTAGTTGTGCCAGTGTATTCCGCTGGGCTAGGGTTAATACATTCCAAGTTCCAATTCTATTTGCTGGCTGTTAGCCGATCACAAGGAATTTCTCAGGCTATCTAGATGCATGGGAAATTCCTTGGCTGAAACCGTGTTTTCTTCGATCGCAGTATTGCGCTTAGCAAGAAAAGTTTTAGTTTCACACTTTTACCGATCTGTCAGTCAGTTGTGCGCAAAGGTGAATCTCACATCATGGGCAGTATCCATATGGGGCTGTTCATAAACCACGTAGACCAAAATTTGGCCATCAGACCCCCCTCCCCCCTCGTAGACTTTTGTCCATACAAAAAATTTAAAATTTGTATGGAGCGTAGACTTTGGCCAGCACCCCCCCCCCCTTCCCCCAAAAAGTCTACGTGGTTTATTAAAACATGCATTACTTAAAACATATCAAACCGGTATCGACCGCGTGCGACCAGTACAAGACTGGATGCAGCAAATAATGGCACAACCAATCGAATCAACAACAATTCCAGAAAATATTGGTTTATTTCCGTTTCATTGAAACAATCTCGAAAGGGACGATAATAAGTAAACTTACCTTTCCCCACAAGTTATCAACAACAACAATCAGCCGATGGGCGAGCGTGATTGTTTGTTTTGGTCGCAGACAATGGAAACATGCTGCGTGTAGCTTTGGCGCACAACGACGTCGTCTGCTTTCTTGCTCCTGATTGGCTGCGCGCAACTGGAGTGGAGCTGCGCGTAACTGCCCGGCGCTCAAATTGCGCAACGAAATAAAATCTGTACAAAATATTTGCAATACCTAGTTGCGAAGAAATGACAGTTCAAATGGCAATCACCGTAGAAAATTCATGCCAGGAATCGCTCAAGAAGTTTCTTCAGTGATTTCTTGCGAACACAATACTGGGCCTTAAAGTCGTTGCCGTTCAATCAGTTCGTAATCTTTCATTTGCGGTTTCTGTAACGGTATTTGGGTTTCGAAAACAGTTGTTGGCCTAAGGTCCCCTATCCATCGTGATGGGGCTGCCACCTTGGCCACCGGTGGAGGAGCATTTCATACTCAGCCGCTGGATGCCAGAACAGACGCTGTTTGAGCCACATCTTCTTGGTGAACAGACGCTCGGGACGTCTAGCTGAAGTCAGAAGGACAACAGTGCCCAGGCTGCACTACCAGCTAAGCACACAACTCTTAGCTGGCGGTATTTGTCATCACTTGACCCGTGGAAGCATGAAGTAGGAACTTGTGAAGACCTGAGCTATGTTGGACGCTCTCTTTATCTCACCGTTTGCAGCCCTCATGGGCTCATAACCTATTGGTAATGGATCACTAAATTAACTGAAACGGCCGCGGCCGCTAGGGAATGAACAGATAGCGCCACAGTAGCGTGTTTGACAAAACTCGGCTGCTGTCACAATGTTGAAGTCCATACACGGTGGGGCTTTTGTTTTGATGCGGTGAAACCCAACAAACCTTACTTAATAGATCCATACAGGAATGATTTATTTTCTACTTTATCTGCTAATGTCAAATAACAGTGCAAAAGATTTGCCTACACGCTAACCTGAAACTACCCTTCGCCTGGGTCGATTCTACCCGGATTTTCATGTTGTTAGCAGTTGTCAAAATCCGGGTAACCCGAAAACCCAGATTTCTTGAATCTGGGTACAGATCTGGGTAATTGGCACTTTGTCTCTTTCCGGCTTGAGAATATGGCAGCGGTCAGGAGAACGCTGGAAATTATGGATATTTCGACGACAAATATGAGGATAAATGACGGAAAAACAGTGAAAATCTTCTGGAGAACTGTTTTCCTGCATCAGGTAAGTAAACAGCACATGGGAATTGGCAACTTTTTATAAAAAATCTAAATTTGAAATACATTAACAAAATCAAGGCCCCGGAGGAGCTGGGTACCGGTTACCCAGATTTTGCCACCAGCATCAGTAACCCAGATTTGAGTAAAGGTGCCTTTACTCATGTAGTAATTACTCGGACCACTGATTACGAGCCGCACGCTTGTTTACATTCTACTCTTCATTCAACCTGTCATAGTAATAGTTCATGGTGTCGTCATTCAGGTGTTGTCTAGGCACAGATATAATAGAACAGATAATAAACTCGATACCACATCTCCCTTTTTTTATTTAAACAAAGTTCACATTACAGATTTAAAATTTCATTACACAGTCCTTGTAACGTTCAGGTTTCTTTATGTTGCGCCTAAGTCTACCTGGCGCTGCTTGGGTGGCATCCGGGACAACACTAGATTGATGTTCAGCTGTATCCTCGTCATTGGTGATATTCCGAGAAATGTCCAAAAGATTCCGAGACTCTTCAACTCGATCTTCTGCAGAAGAAACGCAAGGCGAAGCATATTCTTGCACCGCGGGCTCAATCACTGCTGAGGGCTCCACTGGAATCCTTTTGAGGTGACTTGAATTGCGATCATACTCCTTGCCTGTTTCATTATTTTGAACGGTGACACGTGGACCTTGCTTTGAAACGACAGTCATAACCGCTGGCCCATACGTCGTTGTTAGTTTGTTTCCACCAAGAACGTTTTTCATAAGCACCCGATCTCCAATGTCGATACTTGAGGCTTTCGCTTTACGACGTTGATCTTCCTCCTCTTTCCCTTTATCTTTAAGCTGTTGATCGCGGTCTCGGAAGTCCGAAGGGGACATTACAGCTGAAGAAACATCAGATAAGCATGGTAACTTAGTACGAATGTTTCTACCGAACATAAGCTCGCTAGGAGTTTTACCAGTTGTGCTATGAGGAGTTGAATAGTACATTTGCAGATATACTAACAGATCTCGTTTCCAATCCTGCTTCAAAGCCTGACTAATTTTGAGTCTCTTAACCAATGATCGATTTTGACGTTCCACCAAACCATTTTCTTGTGGCCAATACGGAGTCGTTTTGTTCAAAACGATCCCACGACGGGCACAATACTGCTCAAACTCTGTACTCACGAACTGGCGACCGTTATGTTATGGTTTGCGGATATCCAAGTCTGATGAAAATTTGCTCTAACCGTTCCGCAGTTTCTGAAGCCGTGATCTTCCGCATTATCTCTACCTCTTTATATCTACTGAAATAGTCAATTACGACTAACAGATAGTCACCGGAAGGCAACGGTCCGAGAAAATCTATCGCGATATCCATCCATGGTGCTTCGGGTAGCTTCCTTCTTTGCATAGGTTCGGGCCGTTCCGGTTGGCTGACAAGCCTACATCCTTCACAAGTGGCTACCATACGGGCGATCATATCATCCATTCCAGGCCACCAGCAGGAATACCTCAACCGTTGTTGCATTTTCGTGCGACCTGGGTGACCCTCGTGTGCTAGTTGTAACATACGCTGCCGCAGACTGCCTGGTATAACCAATCTGGACCCTCGAACTATTAAACTTCCCACTTTGCCAAGCTCGTTTCGGAATGCATGATACGGTTTTATCACCTCTGATGTATAATTCCACACCCCGTGATCCAAACATTCACGAATGGATTGTAGCTCAATATCTTCTTCGGAAGCTTTTTCTAGCTCGTTCACGTCAATGGCAGTCAGTTCAATCACATTGCGAATGTAGACCTCACAATCTTCATCAAACTCCTTCAGCTCTCCTGCACTTGGTAGACGAGAGAGCGGATCTGCTATATTGGATTTCCCTTTCCGGTAAATGACATCATAGGTAAATGATTGCAACCGCAATACCCAGCGTTCAATGCGAAGACAAGGAGTTGAATTGGCGGAAAATATGGCTTCGAGCGGTTTGTGGTCTGTCTCCAATTCGAAACGAATTCCTAACAAGTAAATTTGAAACCTTTCCACCGCCCAAACCACACACTTCAAAAAATACGTGTAATTTTGCGTCATTTAACGCCGACATATTGCAGCGAGTAGAATGACGGAATAATACGTTAGTTTCAAACGTATATTTACGATCGCTCTTAAAATTACAAGAGGCGATCGGCAATAAAAAAAAATACACGCCGTGACGTAAAAATAAGCTTTTACGGCATGGCGTGCATTTTAAGGTTATGTTCACTGAGGAATTTCACTGATTTTTATCTATTCAATAATCATTGCCAACTCTACTAACTTGATCCGATGCAGTTTCTCCAGCAGAACCGAGCAGAACAAGCAGCAAATACTCATCAATAATATAAATAATCCTTCACAAATGATTTTCACTAGCGGCATGAAAACTCCCTCCACTTCCATTCACTGAAACCAATCACGGGCTTATTCCGCCAGATTGCCCGATTTCCTTCTTATTATCCTCTGGGAATTTCTGCCAGTTTCACTAGATTAAAGTTAAAAAACACTTTTGAGCAAAACACATTAGGGATACACTTAGTCCAAAGGTGATAATAAGCTTTTTTGCTTCAGTATGAACCAAAAACACTGCCGCATCAACACTTTGAAGATTTGTTAGAAACATTTCCACTTTCTGTGGATCCACCGAAGGTAATGATTTCATCACTGCTCTGCAAATTTCCTAACGCACCATGTATTCCGATCTACAAGTTTGTCTAATTCAAAACAAAATTGAAATAATTTCGCAAAAATCACCAAACGAAGCTGAACAACAAACACGAGAATCAAGACTGGGATTGAGTTTGACGTTTGACGCGCGCATCGCTGTTTGTGTTCAAAGACGTGTAACTTTATATCATTTCAAACTACAAGTTAAGGCATTCCCTTCAGAAAATTGTTATTGTATCGTAAAACATTGTGCGTGAGCCAAAATTTTAATGGTGATGACGAAACATTAACTTTTTTTGAAAACGATTTATGAAAGCATTCGATAGGACACAAAAATGAGTCACATTTTATCTTACGGCACATGACATTACGTCATTTATAAAGATTATGTCAATTGTATTATTCAGAATTTTTTGGTGTGCAGAGCCAAAGCCTCCTTTTCGGTTTGAGCGTATCTTCGTTCAGTTTCTGACAAACTCTTACTTGCATATGATACAACTCTGGGAATTCCTTCATAGAATTGAAGAAGGACTGCACCCAATCCAACAGGTGACGCATCGGCAACTACTCTTGTTTTGAGATTACGGTCGAAATGGGCCAAATTCTTCTCGTCACTAATCAATGAAACAAGATGGTCGAAAGCTTCTTGCTCCTCATGCTCCCACTTGAAAATAGATTGTGCTTTAGTGAGCTCCCGGAGTGGAAACGATACCGTGGCCAAATCTGGAATAAATGCTCCAACATAATTCACGAGACCGAGGAAACTCCGTACCTCTTCAGAAGTTTTTGGAGCTCTGAATGACTTGATGGCTTCAATTTTACTTTGTGATGGAGCCATTCCAAAAGCACCGAATCGATGACCAACAAACTCAATCTCAGACAACTTAAATTGACATTTGGATTGATTTAACAGAATGTCATATTCACGAAGTTTATGTAAAACTTTCTTAAGTGCCTCATCGTGCTCTTGTTCAGTACGTCCTGCGACGATGATGTCGTCAATGAAATTGATGCAATGGTCGCAACTTGATAGAATCTGCTCGAGAGTTTTTTTTGGAATACTTCTGGGGCACATGAGATTCCAAACATCAAGCGCTTGTAACGGAATAAACCTTTATGTGTTATAAAGGTGGTCATCGGTTTGCTTTCATCTGCCAGTTTCAGCTGATGGAAAGCATCTTTGATGTCCAATCTCGAAAAACAAGTTGCTCCGTTTAACTTCCATCTAATGTCGTCGATTGTAGGAAGAGGATGTGTCTCACGCAAAATAGCCTTGTTCACCTGCCGCATATCAATGCATAAACGGATGTCACCGCTATCCTTCACCACTACAACCATCGGTGATACCCAGCGACTCGGTTCGAATACTGGTTCGATGATATCATTGGCGAGCAGCTCCTCAAGCTTCTTCTCCACGCGCTCCAACGTAGCAAACGGCAACCTTCTCAATCTCTGCGAAACTGGTTCAACTGAACGGTCGACTGGTAAAAGTATTTCCACTCCACGGAAACTCGGAAATGGTTTTGACACTTCAACATGCTGAACCAACTCGTGCTGACTTGGTAGTCCTACGATTAACACTCCCAGCTGCTTGGCTGTATGCCTGCCCAACAGCGGCTGAGGTCCCCCTTGGATGACGTAAAACCGGGCCACTTCGCCTCGTCGCCGGGGGTTTCATCCCCCAGAAAATGTATCGCTCGTGTGCGTCGTGTCGTTGTGGGGCAAAATAATCATCCAATTTCTCAATCGCCACTTCGTACGGATCAACACCCGCCTCAACGTCTTCCTCGACATCCGCACCAGGAATATTGAAAAATATTTCCTGTAGCTCAAACCCACCTTGAGCTAACAGCAGGTCCTTCTTTTCCGTACCTTTCGTGACCTTTGAAGCACGGACACAAATTTCGAAGCCGCGCTTCCATGTGTACCATTTATTCCTTCTCTCCGTTAGGGGAACATCTCCGACGGTAAACGGAGGCAAGTTAGCAATCAGTTTGCTGCTATCCATTCTGCAATACATTAAAGGTTATATTTCTGTTTTTTTTGTTCTTTTTCTTTTACCTTAGGAAACACTTTCACCTCTGTCTTGCCGAGGTTTACGCCGCTTTCATGCGCGGATATCGCCTCTACCGTGTCGAGGATTTCGTCGCTTACTTGTCGCGAAATTCGCCGCTGTCGTGTCACGGAATGCGCCGCTAATCAGTCGCGGAATTCGCCGCTGCCTTGTCGCGGAGTCTTCAGTATTGCACTCACATACAATCCTTCTTCTTCGGACTCGTTTGCTTCGTCAAAGTAGTAAAAGAAAACAATCAAACAGGTAGATTTATTTGTGGATTTATCCCAACTTTCGTCGTCAATTTGTAGTAATTACTCGGACCACTGATTACGAGCCGCACGCTTGTTTACATTCTACTCTTCATTCAACCTGTCATAGTCATAGTTCATGGTGTCGTCATTCAGGTGTTGTCTAGGCACAGATATAATAGAACAGATAATAAACTCGATACCACAACTCAGATTAGAGTAACTGCAGTTTTGCTCAATCTGGGTCGCTTTGACACCAATCTGGGTAACTGAGGGTTAGCGTGTATACTATGATCAATAAGTTGTTCCGTTCATCAACAACCATGACATTGTGTTGTCGTGCAACCACCTGGAAAGAACCTATGGTAAAGAGCAGGACTGCTTTCTCGAGGAACAGGCAAACCATGCCAATGCCAGGCTCCGCCTGGTGGCTGAAGTCCACCATACAGCTGATCGACCAAAAACCAATTCCACAGGAACGCCAGCCTCACAGCTGTGCAAGGCTGCTTTTTCGAACGACTATCGGAAGCCAGCTCGAACGCTGCCATCTTCTATACAGATGGATCCAAACTGGTTAATCGTGATGGATTCGAGTTTTTGGGCCCTGATACAGATATCTTTCCGCTTGCCTAACCAATGCCCAATCACCTTTTCTGCTGAAACGCCTCAATTATTTCTTGCCGCTAAAACACAGGGCTATGGAAAACCATGGATGAAAACGTCATCGCCCAGTTCACGCTACCATCACCTGGTGGAAATGTTTCCCGAAACACTGCGTTGTGCAATATCGTCAACAGAAGGCGCTAGTGTGAAACGTCAAACGCAAAGAAAAAGATGCACTCGTCTATGGTTGTGAAAGGCAAAACTATGGAGATTTGAAATGATCGTTAAAAGCGTGGTCCGTGGAAATTTCGTCAGTGTTACGTCTATTTGTCTATGGTAGATCGTTCCGAAACAGTGTAGAACATCGGCTGGAACAGAGCAGCTGCCAACCGAGTATTGTGGAGTAAAATTGTTAACGTAGTCTTATCCATCTCAAAATTTTCAAATAAGTAAACGGAAATGTATGTTATGAAAAATTTTATCATGAAACTCAATGCGGATCCATTTTTATTTTCATTTTGACTTTTTATCTTCTTCTACTTGGACTTTGCCGATCAGCTATAGTCCCTCGCCGATGCCCCCGTAATTACGCAACCAAATCATCCCATCTTCATCATCCAGAATCTCATCCCCGCCCGGCATCAACCGCATAATCTATTTCGTAATAGCCTAACGAAGTGCCAATCATTGGCAGATGCCAAAAATTTGCTCCGCGCAATGGCAATAATAGTCCAATTGCGCATGATTTTCTCCTCCCATGTCGAATCCAAGCAGTCTGAATTGCGAGGAGTAGATGATGATTGAGAACCAATTTTCCTCCCAACCAACACCCTAATGGAGCGCTATTTCTTTACGGCTGGGCACACCGCACCACAAACCCCATAATATTAAAACCCTCTTCGGTGTACGGCCACGTCAAATGGAACCACACAATCTAATCTAACAAATTCTAATTACAATTTCACCGACGGACGACCGCATCCCGAATGGCATTTTGATTGCACGTTCCTCGTTCTACTTGAATTGGTTGGTTGGTTGGAGCAGTTCTTCTGCGTTGTTGCGTCTAATCTTCCACCCAATCCAACGCCTGCTTCGCTTGAGTTCGATCGCTCGATCGCATTCGCACCGAGCAAGTCAGTCACTGACTGGGTTGCTTCGATTTTCGCGCCTCGCGATGATGTGTGCAAATCAAGCGATCATCACGCCAAACGGAAAAGGTAAGTGTTTCGCGACTTGATAGAATTGGATTGTTATTCAATCTTCGGGTGGATCAAATTCTGTTTTTTTTTTCTTTGCTTCTGGACTTTCTCGTCAATTCTTGATCGGTTGGATTCAATCGATTCAATCGTGAAGGAAGGTGTGAAAGAAAAAAAACGTGGCCTGCTAGCACCGAGGTTCGTCGTCTTGTCGTCGTTGCTGTTGTTGTTATTGTGCAATCACACCATCCACCAAGCTGAAAGCAAGAACAACTCTCCTCATGTAGTCATCCATGTATGTACCTACTACGATGGCGTTGATAATGACGATGAGGAAAGAGTTTCTTGCAGCAAGCAAATGCGCAAGAACGCAAGTAAACAAGTTCCAGAGAAGGTTGCACGGGATGTGGAGGAAAAAAACTTGATTGAAGGAATGACGCAAAAGGGAAATAACCAAGAAAAGAAAGCACATTAAAAATACCAGATTATGACAGAAGGAACCGTGGCCGGCAGAATGGAGTGTGGCGGAGGAATCGTTTGATTGGGGCACAGTAAAAAATTGTGTGAAATAATAAAAAAAACTGGCATTCACTACATTTCTGAAGGATTTTCTGTAAGGTGAAGATCTAGTCTGTTGTCGACTGGGGTCTATGGGGTGTGAATAATAATTAGTGATATTCCCCTTGCGTGTCCTTCCCTTAGTAAGCATCGGTGACAGCAATCATCATGACGAGACAGTGTTTGTGTTGCTGCCTGATTGAGGAGTGGAGCTTTGGCGGAGCCAGTCGCCTGTATTGCGAGGTCCCGTATCATGCCAAGTGATTCTACTGTAGTTTGCTAAGAATGTCGGAAACGAATTGTTATAGTGAGTTGCGCAATATTCACAAAGTCGGCTTGATAACTTCCCACAAACTTATTCGCCTTTCCTCTGGATGTTACCTTTTAGTTCCATTTCTCCTGTATCTGCTTCCGTTACTTACCTCACCGATCAGGCTAAGGCCGGGATTGCCTCTGCTGTACATAGTAGCCGTCTCCATTCCACTCGGTCCATGGCTGTTTGTCTCCTGTTCCGCACTCTGCGTAGGGTCCGCAGATCGTCCTCCAGTTGGTCGACCCACCAAGCTCGCTGCGCTCCACGTCTTCTTGTACCGGTCGGATGACTCTCGAGAACCATTTTAGTCGGGTTGCTATCCGACATCCTGATGACGTGACCCGCCCACCGTAGCCTCCCGATTTTCGCAATGTGGACGTTGGTAGGTTCTCTCAGCTGCTGATGCAGCTCGTGGTTCATTTGGCTTCTCCAAGTCCTGTCTTCCATCTGCACTCCGTCGTAGATGGTACGCAGCACCTTCCGTTCGAAAGCTCCAAGGGCGCGTTGGTCCTCTGCACGTAGAGTCCATGCTTCGTGCCCATAGAGGACTGCCGGTCTAATCAGCGTTTTGTAGATCGTTAACTTCGTGTGACGGTGAACTTTATTCGATCGCAGAGTTCTGCGGAGTCCAAAGTAAGGCCGATTTTCTGCCACAATGCGTCTCTGAATTTCTGAAATTCGATCATTCCACGCCTTCGATGCTTGTTTCCAAACCGTAGATGGATTTGTTCAGTCGGCAGACCCGATTTCCCTCTTCAAATCCTCGAGGTTGACGCATGAAGATTTCTTCCGAAAGATTGCAGTTGAGGAACGCCGTCCATACACCGAAGCGTATAGGTGTCCATGTAGTCGTACCCGCACCGTTGCGAGTATCCTCTGGTAACGAGTCTTGCTTTGTATTTGTCGATGGTGCCATTCGGTTTCAACTTCAGCTTGAACACCCATTTGCAATCCATCGGTTTTCGTGCTTCCGGCAGATCTACCAGGTCCCAGGTGCTGTTCGTCACCAGCCGATTTCAGCTCATCCTTGATAGCTCCACGCCACCGCGGCCACCCAAGTAACAATTTCATTGCTGATTGGTTTTGTTTGATTTTTATTAGGGTTTTATTACAGCAATAATTAAAACTCGCAGTTTTATGACTGCTTTCATGAAAACCATTGATAAAATGTTTTATAGTATACTTGAAGATATCCATAGAGACAGATTTTAAGAGTAAACAAAACTTTCCGATTTGTAAACCTTCTGGCAATCATTATTACCACAATAAAACTGTTAAAACTCTCAACAGATGGCGATCCGTTCGATTAGTAACGACAACTGTTGGTGGAAAAGCAGAACTACGACATTTCTAGGTTTATTGCGGTCATGATAAAATTAAACTTGCTTTCGTTATATTTTCGCTGATTATGGTTGTCGCCATATTGAAGAATTACCTAACGTGAATAGAAAATAGTTGATTTTGCTCAAATTAGCAATGAATTGATAGTTTGCTACCATTTCCATAACATGCTCACATAAATAAACTCTCTCTGCTGAGTTTCCTTGTGATTCGAGATAGTTTTACTAAATAAACAAATTGATTTATTTCATTCAAAGATGATAATATTCACTATTTTGGAAGCGCATTAATTTTATGATTCTGACACCCCAATATTCACGGTAAAATTGAATGCGCTTAAGCCTACCAACACAATAACAACTAAAATATTACTTTGAAATGACCGCTTCTACTTACGAATGATGTATCGTCCTGAACTTTGCGTGCCATCGAAGAAGCTTCTCTGTATCTTGAGCTGTCATAGTTTTTGTTGAAAAAAAAAACAACAATAATCGAGAATGGGAAATTTTTCTACTAGGTTTTAAAACGGTTTTATTGCTACTCTTAATGCGGTTTGCACAACCTCTCCGAGAGTGGTCCACTTGGCCGGAAGATGCTCTTAAAGAGGTTATCAAGAGGTTTTGATGTATAAATCAGTTTTATTGTGAGTTTTATAAAATTGGTCATGAAGATCTCTTGTAGAGCCGAACAAAACTTAAAATGTTACTTGGGTTGTCTTCATTTCCTCAACGGTATCCGGCAGGTTTTCAACATAGTTTTCAGCGTTCAAGGCCTACACCAGGCACGAATAATTGTCCAACATCACTGCGGGCCTCTCGACACGGTTGCTTCTTCTCGTAATATACTCTTTCTCTTGTTCTTTTTATTCTTCAAGTTACACTGGAGTGACACAGAGCTATAATTTTCATTCTTCTGAGTGTCGATCGGCTGATCAACGTCGTTCTCCGGCTCAGTATCAACTGCCTGCTCTTCCGGGACTTCCTGTGGCTCAGACCGATTCCGAATCGGCTGCACATCGTTTTCCTTTATCGTTGCGATTTCGTTGACAGATTCATACGTTGACTAAGATTTCGAGAACTGTTACCAGTTGCTGGAACGATTTCGATAGGGTTTGAATCAGATTGACCCTTGATTGACCACCAGCCGCTCATGCATCACTATGTCCGCTGAGTCCAACTCTCGAATGATCCGCTCGAACCGTAGCAGGTGTTCTTTCATCGGTTCGGCTTCGCTATACTTCATCACAGCCAGTTGCTGCGAATCCGCGATCTTCCCCACCAGCAACGATTTGCCACGTGCTTCCAGAAGTTTCCACTCCGCCAGATTCTACTGCTCCCGAGTCTTCTCCTGCGCTGTATCTATTTCGTGTTCCTGCAGCTCCTCCAGTAGCGTCTCCATGGGAAAGCTCCGATTCGGGAAGTTCTCGCCGTCGAAAAGGTACGACTTCGTTTCCGCTTGCATTTTCTTCGGTGAATTTTGTTTTCTTTCTTCCAACCAACTTCCGTTTCCAATGGCAACAGCCAGAGTGGGGCTAATTTCAAAAAAATCTCTCCGATATATAATTTCTCAAGTGGAAAGCGATCTATTAGTCGAAATAAGTGAGCTGTACAAAAATTGGCGATTTCGGTTGATATTTAGGGGTGGCGCAAAGGGTTCAAGTGAATTTTTTGCTAGAACAAACTATCAAAAAACATTTCAAATTTAATTTTCAAACTTAATTTTTCTAGACTAAATCGGTGATTCTAGAACCCAATTATGCTCAAAATTGCGATATCTCTACTGGTTTCTGAGATATTTGAAAAAATGTCATTTTTCAGTATTTTTTTGAGTTGGATACCAAAATATGACATTTTTTTCAAATATCTCGGAAACTAGTGGAGATATCGCAATTTTGAGCATAATTGGGTTCTAGAATCACCGATTTAGTCTAGAAAAATTAAGTTTAAAAATTAAATTTGAAATAATTTTTGAAAGTTTGTTCTAGAAAAAAATTCACTTGAACCCTTTGCGCCACCCCTAAATATCAACCGAAATCGCTAATTTTTGTACATCTCACTTATTTCGACTAGTAGATCACTTTCCACTTGGGAAATCATATATCGGAGATATTTTTTGAAATTAGCCTCACCCTAGTGTGCTGGGCATGTGACCTGTCGCGAATTCTTAATTACACCAACGAACCTAACCTCATCATTCTTCATTACACCAACAAAGCCAGTCCTGAACATGTTTGACAATTATCAGGTCATTTTGACAGACCACACACATGCACGAAAAAGACGGATAATATATTCTACTTTATCGATCTTGTTACCGTCCTTTTCATACTCATGTTACATCTGATCTGTCAAAATTACCTCAGAGCTGTTAGTCATTTTGAGGTTAGGTTCTTTGGTGTAATTACACGCAGAAAAAATATTAGTAAATACAAACAAATTTCGGTTTGATTTAACCGGAACTTCATGTTGAATTGGGCACTAATCAAAGTCCAATTAGGACTTTGCACTAATCGAATATTGATTTGATTTTACTAACCGTGGCAGTTCAAACTAACCAAAATTTGGGTTTGTTTTTCCGGAGCTTCAGTGGTTAATTTTTTCAAACATCCGGTAGGAATTGCCAACAAGTTAGTTGTTTGATTTTGACAACTTCGAAAACAAATTATTATTATTATTACTATATATTTAAGACACTTTACCACTTAAGTGGCATTCGTGTCTGAATTAACTATTCGAAAACAAATGATTTCGTTAGTTGTTTCAACTAACATTGTGGGTTTGTTATTAACAAATATTAGTTTATTTCAGACTGAATATCACGGTTTGAAATAAACGGACCAGATTGTTGAAAGTACTACTATACGGTTGAAATACCTTACTTTTCCATTAGATTTATTCTGAAATACTTTTAAATGTTAATAATAAATATACTAAATTCGTTGGTAGCACATCTAATTTATTTGTCCTCATTTAAAACACAATTCTACCATTATTACAAACTCCGAATGTAACGTCCGATGTACGGATTCGGAATGAGGTATCCTTACAGATGGAGTTTTTAAAAGGAGTCGGGTAAAGGATGAATTGTTATTCGCTCATTGAATTCCGGCGTGTTATACATGTCGATCAATTCTTCACCTCTTGATGTAGGAACGGCTTTTTTGCTCCAGCGAAGATTACCAAGATGGCGTTCATGGGTTCGATGACAATTATAGAACAGCAGCAAATTTTTCGATAAGCTGCAACGTTTCCTCAGTCACTGAGGTCTGTAACGACAGGAAATGAAAACATTTTTCCATTTATTTCCTCTACCAATAATAGACTATTACTTCCCTAAACATATTCAAAGATCAGATTTTTTTGGTCGACTATCCTTCAAGGTTTGATTGAAACATTATAAGAGCCTCGATCAGAGCCAGCGCGCAGCAGTAGGATTCCATCACGGAGAAAAATAATTAGTAAATACAAACGAATATCGGTTTAATTTGACCGGATTTTTGGTTTGAATTTGGCACAACCGGCATATTGGTTTAATTTAACTACCCACGGTAGTTGCTTTCAACCAAAGTTTTGGGTTGTTTCTCTGGCACTTCAGCGGTTAATTTCTACTAACCTCCGTTTGAAAATACTATTTTGTTGGTTGTTTCGTTCTGACAGTCGAGTAAATAAACGGTTTTGTTTGTTGTTTCAACTGCTATATACCGTTTGTTTTTAACTAGTTTTGGTTTATTTCCAACCACCATTTACCGTTCAAAACAAACCAAACCATTAGTTGAAACTACAAACGCGACCGATCAAACCAAAGACCCCCAACCCCATCCTACCCTGCCCTTCCCCATTTAATGCTATTTCTGTATTTTTTAGTCAAAATAATGGTTTCACAACATGCTTATACTTATTTGAAACATCCCTTTAATCTTTAATTTAAGATTCTAAATAAAACAGACAACTGCTATCTAATGCAGCTCGATACCGAATTACGAGTGACTGCTCGATCTATCATCCACCGAAACACACACCCACATCAAACATTGTCTCATCGGTCCCGAATGTCAAGGAATATCGCTACCGTCGATTCAACGGACGCTGCACGACATTCATTCCGGCCGATCGCTCTGAGGCTCCACCGGCTATCCCATGAAACGTATGTCTCTTCTTCTCGTATATTGGATGGCTTCTGACAAAGACCATCGTAAATTGTGGATGATACTACCTACGATTAAAAACTAGGTTTTACTCCTAGATTAATCAAAATAGTTTCGCCTTACCTTGAATTCAGGTGATTTGCAAGCGTCTGTAACAAATGCTTACATAATTTCAAAGTGGGTTTCGGCAGTGGGTTCGGACAGTAATGGCGGAAAAGAAACAAACTACAGTTTCAGTTTTTACTAACCAATATGGTAGTTGTTTTTTTCTCTAAACAACACATTGGTTTGCTTTTACTGCCAAATTAGTTGAATCGAACTAATATTCTGGTTTGTTATTGAAGTCTAAACAACCTGAGCTTAAGTAAAATTGAACGGATGATTTGGTTTAGAATAACAAATCTTTCGTTCAGAACAACCGGCAATGTTTGTTGTTATGCAGTAACTTTTGGTAGTAGAAACAACAAACCACCTTGTTTATATCAAACCATAATTTCTGGTTTGATGCAACAAAAGTTTAGTTCGGAACTACTAATTATTTGGCGTAAAATTCAGCAACCCGGTTTGTTGTTTCAAACTATTCTGATTTTTCTCCGTGATGCCGTAGATACAACAAAAGGTTGATAAGTAACAAACTAATTTGTTTGTTGTTTTTGCTCCCAATATAAAGATAGTTTGAAACAACTACCTGGTTGGTTGAATCAAACTAAAGATTCAGATTGTTCAGCGGATTCAACAACAAAATCGAAACAACCCAAATTTTATTAAATTCAAAGCACACAAACGGGTTTGAAATAACCGATTTGTTTGTTGTTCTATAGTAATCCTTTGAAAGTAAAAACAACAAACCTGTCGGTTTGTTTCAAACCAAAGTTGAGGTTTGAAAACAACGAAAATGTGTTTTGATATAACTATTTCTCTGGTTTGAAAATAACAAACGTGTTTGTTACTTCAAACTGCACTGATTTCTGTCCGTGTAAGAATGACTAACAGCTCTGAGGACATTTTGACAGATGTAACATGAGCATGAAAAGGACGGCATCGATAAAGTAGAACATATTATCCGTCTTTTTTCGTGCGTGTGTATGGTCTGTCAAAATGACCTGAGAAGTGTCAAACATGTTCATGGCTAGCTTTGTTGTGGTGTAATGAAGAATGGCAGAGTGGAAGAAAGACGACCGCCTCGATGAAACATAACTACTATAATCTATAATAATATCTTAACTACTTCGATTGGTTTGTCGTCCTTGATAGTTCAGTATCGATGACGAGAGCATCGCTCTTCTCGCGCTTGACACCTGCCTCCATACGTTTCTTAGAGCTAGCTTCACTGCACTCCTGCAGTTTCTACTTCTTCTTCTTCCGTTTTTTTTCTTCTAAACCATGGGGGCATAATCTGCTCAACAGACACCCGAACGGGAAGGTCCAGGTAGTGTGAGGTTAAGGCCGTCTTCTACAACAAAAAGTGAACGCCAGGACTACTCTCTCCTCGACCCACTAAACACATTCCCATGGTCACCAAACCCTACGTTTCTCCGGAACCAATAAGAAGGCATTGCATCTGAGAGAGGCTAGTGCACATCGCACCCTCGATGTTTGCTGTGTAGCCTACAGCAACAAATATCGATGACTCGCTTTGGAGAGTTCACCAACATAGCGTGCTGGCGCTTAGCAAGTTTCCCGAGTGATCCTCACCGCTCTTCGGAAGGCGGGCATGATCATCTGCCACGCCCACGCCTAACTGTTTTGCAAGCATCAAGAACTGATGCCTACGTGCAACACGATCTGACCTGCTGAAGGCAAGGTTGCCACTGAGTGTAGAATTAGCAACTAGTTAAAATACACAAAAATAAAAACAAAAAAAAAAAAACAAGGTTGCCACTACCCTTCGGGCCCAATCTACTGCACCAGAAGGTTGCTGACAGTAGGGCCTCCTGCCCCGGCCCTTACCGGGGACCCCTTTCCAACCGACGCCAACGCCTTTATTGGACCAATAAAGTTTGAGTTGCCGGGACATGCATATTGAGTATGGTATACTAAATCTAAGCCCCATCTATTGGTTCGTTGTGCAATTCCGCTAGGTCTGGTCAAATACAATGCAGCAACTACGAAATGTGCGATCTTTAGAAAACTGTAAGAGTTCGAAAAATGAGTATGTACCTAATACATACATAATTATTAAAATGAAACATTTTTTACTGTGCCCTCCACTCGCGAGCAAGAACACGAACATAAACACCAGAAGCACCATCGTCAGTCGCGCGCGAAGAAAGCACACAAAGCTCAAAATACAGAAAGAAAGCATTCACCGCGCCACCGCACCATGCTGACTGATCCCGTCGCGTCGCAGCCGTACCCCATCCCCAGTAGGCCTTGCCTTGGACTTGTGAAGTACGGATCTTGGAGTCGAGCTGCGATGATGATGGTTGCTACTCGCGTATAGAATGTAATAAAACGCGATTTTACCGTTAGAAAAGGGGAAAGATATGTTTTTGTACCGACTTCTTTCGTCCTCTCTTCCTCCGCGGCTTCCCGCGATTACCATGTTGTTGTTGTTTTGTCCCCACTTCTTGGCTCCTGGGGCTTCCCCTCGCATCCATCGTCGTTTCCCCTACACATACGCGCAGCGCATGTATAAAAGTATGTAATGCTATTAAAGTAATCATTCTATTCAGCCGCACACGTAACCGGTCGATCGTCGGTCGGTCGAGGACGCCCTTCCTGGAGGCCACTCCGGAGTCTGGAGGGGGTGATCTCTGACCGGGACCGGATGATGATCATCATCATCACCCATCAGCATTATTATGGTCTCGTGTGGCTGGCTGCTGCCTAGGAGACCAACTTGGGGATCTGACCTTCCTCCCGGTTTCCACTTCCCGCCTGCTGGGATGGATGGGACTGATACGGAGCGGCGCGGCGACGTCGTCGTCTTCGTCGTGATCTGCCTGTTGCCACTTTCTTTCCTATGGCTGAGGCTGATGGGTGGCTGGCTGGCGGTGAAGCGCAGTAAGCCATGATTGTCTTGTTTACGTGACTTTCTTCGCGCTGGATTGTGAAATCGTTGTTATGCAATTTGAAGCTTGCGCTGATCCCTGGATGGAAGAATGTCAGAGAATAGTTACACAATGGTGGTGATATGAACTTACTGTGGTTAGTTGAAACGACCAGGTGAGGATTACCATATGTATTCAAGTTGTTATAACATTCTTGTAACATGTAACATGCATCAGTAGGTCGGCTCTAGAGGCACGTTCTCCTCCATTTGGGAAATTTGTGCCATGTAACATGCATATATTGAGCATGGACCTGTATAAGCAATAAACAAATCTGGAGCATGATATGTTGCGGTTGAATGTGGTGTGAGCATGAACATAGATGGCCGAGTGCACCCTTTCAAATTTTAATAAGATAATAATGGCGCTGTACACATCCTTACAGTCATCGAAAAAAAAAGAAATATTAGTGTAATGTTCGTTGTTATTAAAGACCCAGTTCGCCTCAGCACCACGGCTGACAGGAGTTTTGGTTTGATTAAAAGATTTAACTCGGTATAGGTAAATTCGAATGCTCCCCCATTGTAGAGGCGTGAAAATCATTTGTTTAGAATAAAAGTTAAAATTTTTGTCTTAAAAATAATTCATTTTTTTTTTCGAGGCATTTCAGTGGCGTTCAATGCCCCTGAGACCCTCTAAATGTAGTAGGCTGTGATAGAAGTAGATTGTAAGATATGTCAGAATAAAGGAAGAGATAGTCGGAACTAGTCAAGGAACTAGTCGTGTTTCAGTAAGTCCCTACAATTTCAGAAGTGGGATTGCAACCTGCGTTCTTCTCAAGATGTTCAAAATTTTAAGTTATACGTCAAGAGCACAGTTACATACAAGTGAAGTCGAAAATTATGGAAGAAACAGAATGTACAAAAATAAACGGGTTGTTGAAAACAGAAATTGGAATTAGAGAAGGAATGCTGAAAGAGACGTTAACACGGCGCATTACTCTCGAGCTAGAAAGTCTGCGAGAGCAGTTTGGAAATAAAAGAAGCTATCTGTAACCTAGCTGTCATTAGCAATGGAGAAGCTGAGTATTTTCTCCAGAAGGAAGCGCATCACAACTTCGGAGAGTATGTCATCGAGTGTTGGAGTTTGACGGAACCTGGCGTTGGGCGAGTGTTTCACATCGAGGACGATGTGTAAAGACAAGATGGCCGAACTGTAGTGGGCTGTGATAAAAGTAGATTGTAAGATATGTCAGAATAAAGGAAGAGATAGTCGAACCTAGTCGTGTTTCATTAAGTACCTACATAAAGCACCTCTGAAACCCCTTGAAACGTCTCTAAGACCTTCAGATACTCTCTGAAAACGCTTTGACCCCTGAGAGGCCCCTGAGACGCCCCTGATACCCTCTGAAACGATCCAGAGACTTCCAGGTACCCTCCAGAAGCACCTCTGAGACCTTCCGGTACCCCATGTAACCCGCATGAACCACTTGAGTACCTCTGGGACTCCCTAAAATGCCCCTGAGACGCCCAGAGCGCCAATGAGACCAACTAAAGGGCTCAACAGACCCTCTGAAACAGCCTGCAATCCCCTGAGACCCCCTGAAGTCTTCTAATCAGACCTCCTGGTATCGCCTTGGCCCCCCTGGGACCCATTTGAAACACCCCTGAGATCTCCTGGTACTCCATGAAAACTCCTGAAACGTCCCTCCCAAGCAACCAAAAGTTCGGATAAAACGGCATGTTCGGCCTTAATCAGCTATACGAAGGAATACGAATAGCATTCTATACAGCCCACTTTTTAAGTAATTCAGTTCACAGTTTACGAAAAGTACACTTGTGCTGCTGTACGGAATGCTATTCAGTTCAAAAATAAGATTCGATGAAATTAAAAAAAATGAAATTTGCTCTCAAAAGTGATTGATTATTAAAAAGATACTAGAACCTGTGGAATCCTAATTGATCAATTTCTTGAGTTACATTTTTATGTATTTTACTAACTACTAGCTGTACCCGGCAAACTTTGTCTTGCCTACTGCGTTTTTGACGTTTCAAGTGATTAGCCAAGCGCCCAAGTCCCCGTTCAAAATGTATGAAAACCCAATTTTCAAAAAATCTCAATTTTTCCATGTTTTTGGCCTCATAAACCTTCCTTGGGTAAAAACTATCAGAACAAAACTTAGACGACCCAAATCGGACCACCCGTTTGCTAGTTATGCGCGGTCTCACGTATGCCACTGCATTTTAATATATATGGATAGATGAGACTTGAACTCGGGTTTTCCTCGTTGAAAGCTGGCGCCTTACCAATACTCCATGTATGCGTTATTGAGCACTGAGGAATTTTAGTCAAAGTGCTGATTTCATTCATTAGAGCTCAAACAGGTTCGCATGTGAACTTTTTCTAAACTTGAAGTTGTATGCGTGAACTTTTTTTAACCCGAATTAACAACAAAGTTCAAATGAAGTTTACGTGCACACTTAATTTAGAATGCCGAATCTCGGCTTACAAATGCCGAGTTTTGCACAGTCGAGAAGTCAGCTAAATGTTTTCATGAGATTTCAGCTTACGAATGCCGAGAATCAGTATAACACGCCTTGTTGCCAAGCAACCAACCATCTTGTTAGCTGAGTCTCGGTTGAAACTCAGAAACCGAAATTTGCACAGCTGAGCTCGTGAAATAAAACTGAATGTGTGGAACTTCTTGTGAACTTGTACAGTTTGACATTTTGAGTTTGTTTTGGTGGCAACTGGTAAAAAGTGCAAAGCAATAAATTAGTGCCAAGTTCGGTCGTCGGCACCAGTTTATCAGTTTTTAATAACCGTGATTGCGTTGATTATCATCGCGCGGACGTTAGCAGTAAGAGAGATCGTCAAGAAGCAAAGCTGGAAGGGTTTATTCGCAGCCGAGAAAATCAAAATCCTGCGGAATTTATTGTTGTCCCCTACGGGGCTCGCTCGTTTGCTTTCCTCAATGCAAGAAAGAGCGAGATAAAAGAGGGGGCAAAGTGCTTTTCGACTTTAATGTCGTTTTGAAGAGAAATCATAAGCATATACATGTACTTCCAAGTTCATGAACAATACATGTGTAACTTTTTGGAGAATCGAGTTCGACGAAGCCAGAATTGAACTAAATTTGAACTTCTGAGTCCGCTCTTCAAGTGAAATCCGAACTTTAGGTTGCTTGGGCTGGGACCTTCTGGAACTCTTTTGGAACCCCCTGAGACCCCCTAAGGCGCCGCTGGGGTCTCCTGAAATGCCCATCAGACCCCATTAAACGCCCCCGAGACCTCCCTGGGACCCCTTAAAACGTCCCTTAGATCTCCTAATACTTCAAGAAAACCCCTGAAACGCCCCAGAACCCCTTTGGAAATGCCTCGGAGACCTCATGCCACCTCTAGGATCCCTTGAAACGCCTCTCTGATACTCTTCTGAAACTAATCGGGATCCCCTGAAATGCCCTTTTATATCCCCCATAAACGTCTTCTGGTCGTCGTTCCCATAGTTACCGTCATTATTACATTTTCTTATTTACAGTATTGGTTCTGAACAGCTCTTCCTATTTTCATGAAGGGCATAAAAACTGTGCAAACATTAAAAAGTGTACAAAAAAAAGTTTCAATATATTTGACATTGCAAGGATAAGCCATGGATTTCAAGGCCACAATTTTTACAACATACATACATACATTTATTTGTTCAACATCACATTTTAGACAAGACATAATCAACAATAGTACGCCACAATACTTGGTTTGTGGCTGCCGCTCTCCATCCTCGGTCGCGCCCAATGCTCGCCAAGTCACGCTCCACCTGGTCCGCCCATCGTACTATCTGCGCTCCACGCCTTCTTGTGCCAACCGGATCAGTTGCAAACACCAGCTTTGTAGGGTTGTTGTCCGGCATTCTTGCAACATGCCCTGCCCACCGTATCCTTCCGACTTTGGCCACCTTCTGGATGCTGGGTTCGCCGTAAAGTGCAGCGAGCTCGTGGTTCATTCTTCTCCGCCACACACCGTTCTCCTGCACACCGCCGAAGATCGTCCTTAGCACGCGTCGCTCGAAAACTCCGAGTATTTGCAGGTCCTCCTCGAGCATCGTCCATGTCTCGTGTCCGTAGAGAACCACCGGTCTTATTAACGTCTTGTACATGGTACATTTGGTGCGAGGGTGAATCTCTTTTGACCGCAGTTCCTTCAGGAGCCCATAGTAGGCACGACTTCCACTGATGATGCGCCTTCGTATTTCACGGCTCACGTTATTGTCAGCCGTTAGCAAGGGACCGAGGTAGACGAATTCTTCTACCACCTCGAAAGTATCCCCGTCTATCGTAACATTGCTGCCAAGGCTTATCCTGTCTAGCTCAGTCCCACCTACCAGCATGTACTTTGTCTTAGCCACATCCACCACCAGTTCGACCTTTGCTGCTTCGCGTTTCAGGCGGGTGTACACTGTACAGTTCTGTCACCGTTCCAAATGTTCTAGCAATAATATCCATGTTATCCGCAAAACAGCCAAATTGGCCGGATTTCGTGAAGATCGTTCCCCGGCTGTTGAGCCCGGCTCGTCGCATAACACCTTCCAGGGTGATGTTGAATAGAAGGCAGGAAAGTCCATCACCTTGTCGTAGTCACCGTCGAGATTCGAATGAACTGGATAGTTTACCCGAAATCCTTACGCTATTCTGCACACCGTCCATCGTTGCTCTTATCAGTCTGGTAAGCTTCCCGGGAAAGCTGTTCTCGTCCATGATTTTCCATAGCTCTATGCGGTCGATACTGTCGTATGCCGCTTTGAAGTCGATGAACAGGTGATGCGTTGGGACCTAGTATTCACGGCATTTCTGGAGGATTTGCCGTACGGTGACGATCTGGTCCGTTGTCGACCAGCCGTCGATGAAGCCGGCCTGATAACTTCCCACGAACTCATTTGTTTTAGGTGACAGACGACAGAAGATGATCTGGGATAGCACTTGGTAGGCAGCATTCAAAATAGTGATCGCCCTGAAGTTCTAACATTCCAAATGGTCGCCTTTCTTGTGAATAGGACAGATTACCCCTTCCTTCCACTCCTTTGGTAGCTGTTCGGTTTCCCAGATTCTGACTATCAGCCGATGCACTTTTTCTTTTCTGCTGTGCTGTTAGCTATGATGGCAAATATTTGACCAAATAAGCCCAACAAATTACCACCACAACGTGAATCATGGCAACCTTGGATAAATGTCGGACTAATATACTGCCCATAACTGCATAACAGTCACATTCGTCAAAAGTAGGCATTGGAGAAAATGGAGCTCAAGTTTGCAACTTGCGTTAGTATGGGAAAGGATTGAAATTTCAAGAATTTGACAAAAACTCAAAATTAATCCTTTAGCAATGAAATCTTCTACAGCTATTCTCCTATCCTTGGCGAAGATTTGAAAAAATAACACTAGTTTACAGCATTTTTGAACTCGGTAAGCTGATGATCATTTTTGGTGTAGAATCATGCCCTGAGTTCGAAAACGCGAAAGAAAAAAATTATAGTAGAGCGGAAATTTTTTCGACTTTCCATACAAGGTTGATGATTTGAAATCGATTTTTTTTCTATTTTTAAGCAAAGTTGCTCACTTCAAACATCTCATTCTTCGTTATCAATGCTCCAATTGATCTGAAATTTTTACTGTAACTCGCCCACATATGATATGTCAAATAAACGTCGAAAGAGAATTTTTAAGTTGGTTTTTTCTTATTAAAAAAAAATACATTTCTTCAAAAAAATTTGGGAGTTTTGCTAAAATTTAAGAAGATCGTCCCCAAATCTCGCCTATATCTTGAATTTGATCAATCCGACGCAAAACCTGTATTCAGATGATCGAATGGTATGGTATTCAGCTTTTAATTTATGGAAAAAGATTTAAAATTGGTTGAACAAAACGCAATATATTTGAATTTTAGTAAATTACATATTTCGAAAAGTTGCAAAACTCGATATTGAGCTAAAACTCAAAAACTGTTCTACTTAAAATATTTTGAAGGTCGATTTCGAAATCTGCACTAAATTTTGCTTCAAAAATTTTGGTCGTTGACAGAAGTTCACGACTTTCGTTTTATTTTGTAAACTTGTGTAATTAGACCAAAATATGCTTGGTGGTACGCTATCAAGCCAGTATCTATTATCAGTGTGACTGTTAGGCGGTTACATTCGTGAGTATTTCTCAATGAGACAAAATGACTCGGTATTTATTTCACATTTTGTAGAACAAACTTGTCAAGTTCATTTGGGTGGATGAAAGTACTGATAATTTGGAGATGATCCCCGGTAATAACTCAATATTGACAAAAACTGCAAATATTACAAATATGCAGTTATGGGCAGTATAGTTTAAAAGGGTTCTGGGTGTACGGAATGTATTAATCAAGTTAAAGAAATTTGATTTTACGGCCACAGGTTTGGATCAATTCTATTGTATCTCTAGCTCAGCAAGAACATTATCCACCTGGATACTTGACCCAATTTCCATCACAGCTATTCAACTATTCCAATAGACAAGCCATACAATGCAGCGGTAAAGACTGGTTCAACAGGTCCCCGAATCGGCCGGCTCCAATGGGTCAACCACGCCGGGGATACCCGTTTTGAATAAGCTCCGGGACTTGGCGCTGCTGTTCTCCCCACTTGGACCATTAATTCCGACGAAGAAGACAGCCAGGCGGCCAGGCGCTCGTCCCCCGGCGGGATATGGCACTTGGTGGGCTTTATCATTACCCGACGAACCGCCTCTCATTACCCACCTATAGCAGTCAGTGCCAGTCGGTCGGTGGCAGCATCGATTTGACTAGAAAATTATGAAAAATGATCAAATTGTTGGGCCATTGTGTGCCGACTTCCATCTTAAGGTCTTAAGTCTCCGACTAATAGTGCGCGGGTAATAATGATTCAAAACCGGCGGCAGTCGTTCGATGCTGAAGCGCCTGGGGTTCCCGACCCGGACCGGATCGAACCGGACTCCCTCCAGCCAGATGATGGTGATATAAAAGAAAGAAAGAACAATCATAAAAAGACCGCATTTAAAACGACAGCGGGACAACTAATGGGAAGAGATAGATAACCTGTTGCGCAATTTTTAATAATGTTTCGCTTTATCTCTTCACGCATTGGGGAGAGTGGCACTAATGCGGCATGACTTTGTGAGCTTTATTGTATTTATCCGACCGACATCAATTGATGGTCGGAAAACTGGTACCTGCGGAAAGGGGTAGTTCCTTCCAGGACCCCCATCGTATGGGGAATGATGAATTAAGCTAGGAGTCCGTTAAATGCGCCAGGTGGGTCGGAGGTCAAGTGCTGGCGCTGACTAATATTCCGTTGCTTAAGATGAAACAAGCTCGGTGAAGTGTGGGTAACGCATATTACAGACCCGATTGAGGTCATTAGCGTCTTCACAGCAATTCCTATATCTACCTTTTCGTGGTACCGGCCGTAAACTGCGAGCAATCTTTCTCCTTTTGTATTTCTTCATGATTTCATAAACTTTACATTTATTGCTTTTTGAAATTGCTTCGGCAATTTGTTTTTACATATTTCGACATTTTTTTTTTCTATTTATTCGGGAAGCTTCCTTTGGATATTTCATCGATAATTTCTTATCGTGAATTGCGTTGGTGTTTAGCACATTCTTTTCTTTGGCATTCCCTCGGCAATTTGGGCAATTTCCATCAAAATTTAGTTTCCAAAGGAGTTGTCAAAGGAATTCCGAAGGAAATAAGCTTTTCAAAGAAATTGGCCGAATTCCGAAAAAAAACAAAATAAATCTTGGTCATACATTTAAAAAGATTTTCCGTAGAAATTTCCATAAAAAATTTCACCACTCTCAAATTATCAAGAAATTTCGCCAGGAATGCCTTCGGAGTTTTCTCTGAGAATAATGTTTTGTGTATTAAATCCACTTTAAAATTTTGTAGATGATACCCCTAAAATGAGTTTCAGTCTTTTATAAAAACTTCCTTGGATTCTTGCTGCAATTACTCCATGGATTTCTTTAAAAACATCCTCTGGAAATCTTCCACCGATTCCTCGAGCTGCAAATGCATTTAATAAAGACGTCTAATCTTTAATGGATTGCTTCAGAAATTCTTCAATTTTTCCTAAAAATTTCCTCCAGAGTCAAGAGGACTCTCGAATTCTTCTGGGAAAGCTTTCACACGTTCTCTTGAAAATTCCTTCATAGATTCTTTCAGGAATCCATACAAGAATTCTTTCGGTAAATCATGCATGGATTCTTTCAGAAATGCTTTCATCGATTCCTTCAGAACATCAAAACATCAGAATTTCTTCAAGAATTCTTACAAGCATTCCTTTGAGAAATCTTCCTTCTGAAATTACTCCAGGAATTCGGTCTTAGAATCATGGGCGTAGCCAGAGGGGGGCAGGGGGGCCGTGGCCCCTCCATCTGGCCGCCAGATTTGTTTTAATTCGAGCCAATTCAAAGATTATTGATAATTCAGAATTCCAGAAAAAATATCTTTAAAAATAAACTATTCTAATAATTAAGGTATTTATCCATACTTATCAAACCTTTTCTACTCAAGAACCTCAGGAAATTTTGCCAAGTATTTCTCCAAGAGAAAAACTTCGATCTTATCATAGAATTTTACCAAATAATAAGCTTGGTTGAATGGCTAAATTGTGTGATGTTTATTCATGGATTAGAAAAACAGCATGCCAAATTTTCCAGATGTGCCGAAACTGGTTCTGGTAGGGAAAAGAAGGACTTTGTAGAACCATATGCTGCTATAGAGTGAAGTTATATGCTACTGTTACACGAATTTTCACTAGTATTCAATTCAAACAATCGTTACGCTAAGAGCTAAATACATATAATTTCTTTACGATTTTTTTCGAGGACACCTTCAGAAATTCATTTAGGCATTTATTCAAGAATTTCTCCAGGGATTGTTTCCAGGATTTTCTCATTCGTGAATTCTTACATGAACATCTTGCAAGGTTCCGATAGTGATTATTTCATGGTTTGTTCCAAGAAATGCTTCAGGCATTTCTCCCATGATTCCTTCAGAAATTTTTACAGATACTTCTGCAAGGATGAATCAACGAATTTCTCCAGGATATTTTCCATAGCTTTCTTTGGTGATTTTTTCAAGAATTCTTCTATGGGTTTCACCAGTCATTTCTCCGGGAATTTCTCATGCGATATCTTAAGAGGTTCCTCCAGTGATTGTTCCCGTGCTTTTTTCGAAGATTCTTCCAAGAATTTCTTTAGGGATTCCCAAAGGAATATCTACCTAAATTCTTTTAGGTATTTCTGCAAGTGTTCTTTCAGAGATTTCTTCGGTGACTTTTCCATATATTCCTTTATGAATTCCACTAGAGAGTGCTCCAAAAATTCAATCTGGAATAATTCGAAATATTTCAGCAGCAATATCTTCCAGAAACCCTTACAGAAAAATCCTTACAGAAAAATCCAAAAATTATTGCAGACATGGATTTCTTCATATTTTTTTTCCTACAGAAATTCTTCCAGGAATTTGTTGAGAAAGCTTTCCTGGGATTTCCTAATTAATTCCTCATTGGATTGCTTCCGTGATTCAGGAACTCCTGCAGAGATTCCTCAAGGAGTTCCTCCATGAACTCTTCGTAAAATTACTTCAGGATTTCTCTAAGGATTTTATCTGCAATTTCTTCAGGAATTCTTACTTACAATTCCTCCAGGAATTTCTCAAGGGATTCATCCACGAAATTCTTCCACGAATTTCTTCATAGATTCTTCCAGGAATTGCTACAGGGATTCCCCTTAAAATTCATCTAGGGGTTCCTTCAGAAATGCCTCTACAGATTCCTCCAGGAGTGTTTCTATAGAGTCCTCCGTTAATCCCTACAGGCATTCCTCTAGGATATCCTTTAGGGATTCCTCTAAGAATTAACTCGGGAATTGCCTCTGTGATTCTTTCGGGAACAACTTATTTTAAATATTGCTCTAAAGACTCTCCCAGGAACTCTTCTTAAGATGTCTTCGGGAATTCCTCCTTGTATTCTTTAAGAATTTTCTCCAGGAATTAATTCAGTACTTCCAGAACTGTTAAGAGATTCCCTTAGGAATTGCTCTTGAAATTGCTTCCGGGGTTCCTTCTGGAGTTTCTTCAGGAATTCTTCTAAGGATTCCTCCAGAATTTCTCCATAAAATTTCATCTGCGATTTCTTCAGGAATTCTGGTATTACTCAACAAATTCCTTGAGAGATTTATCCACGATTTTTTTTTCTGGAATTCCTCCAGGTTTTTTTCAGGGAATTCTGGGAATTCCTGCGGGGATTTCTCTAAAAATTCCTCCAGGAATTCATCTGGAGATTCCTCCAGAAATTTCGCCAGAAATTCCACTAGAGATTTCTCCAGGAGTTCCTCTGGAGATTCCTTCAAAAATTCATACAGGCATTCCTCTAGGATATCCTCCATGGATCCCTTCAAGAATTCTTACATTTTTTTCAGAGACTCCTATAATATCCACCAGGGTTTCCTCAATGCATTCCTTCATGAATTCCTCCAGAGATTCTTTCTGCAATTGCTTCCGGGATTTTTTCCAAGAATTCCACCAGGAATTCCTTCAGAAATTTATCCAGGAATTCTTCAAGGGATTCCTCCAAATACATTTTTTAAGACTCCTACAGGAATTCCTTTAAAGATTTATCCAGGCATTACTTCAGGGAATCCTCCATTAATTCCATCATTAATTCTCCAAGGCATTCTTCCAATAAATTTTCCAGGGATTCCTCCTTGGATTCTTGCAGAAATTTGTCTAGGCATATTCAGCGATTCCTCCAGGAATTCCATCAGATATTCCTCCAGGATTTGCTTCAGGGACTCCTGGGGTTGCTTCAGGTATTCTTCCTGGGATTCATCCCGAAATTCATGCAGGCATTCCTCCAGGATTTCATCCATAAATTTCTCCTGGGTCTCCGCGAGGAATTCCTTCAGAAATTACTACAGGATTTCCTTCAGGGATTCTTCCAGAAATTAGTCAAGGAATTCCATTATAAATTATGTCAGCAATTCATCCAGGAATTTCTCCAGGAAATCCGTCAGGGATTCCTACAGAAATTTTTTCCAGGATTTTCTCTAGGAATACTGAAACTTTTCCCGAAATTCCTCCAAGAATTTTTCCAGATCTTCCTTCAAGAATTGTTGCAAGGATTCCTCCAGGAATTCCGCTAAAAATTTCTCCAGGAACTTCTTCAGGGATTTTTCTATGGATTTCTCCCCGAATTTCTCCAATGATTTCCCAAGGATTCCTTCGGAAATTCCTTCAAGGATTTTTCCAGGAATTCCTCCAGAAATTTCTCTAGAAATTCTTCCAGGAATTTTTCAGAAGATTTTTTTAGATATTTCTCCTAGGGCTCCTCTAGAGATTCCCTCAGAAATTTATCCAGCTATTGTTGTAAGAATTCCTCCAGAGATTCCTTCAAGGATTCCTCCAGCAATTCCCAATGCAAAACCTTCAGGAATTCCTCCAGGCATTCATCCAAAATTTCATCCACGAATTTCTCCAGAAAATTTTTCGGGGATTTCTCCACAAATTTCTTCAAGGATTCCCCCAGGGAGTCTTTCAGAAATTGAGTCGAGGATTTCTGAAGGGAATTTTTCAGAAATAGAAAAATAATAGACATAGAAAGCTCATAGAAATCCTCTGGAGATTCCTCTAGAAAATCATCCAGTAATTCTTTCATGAATTCTTCTAAAGATTCCTCAAGCAAATCCCACAGGAATACCTCTAGTAATTCCTCCAGGCATTCCTTCAGGATTTTATCCAGGAATTTCTTCAGGAACATCTCCAGGAATTCTTCCAGGAAATATCCCAGGAATTTCTTCAGAAATTCCTTCAGGAACTCCTGGAGCAGTCCTTCAAAAAAACAAAAATTCAAAATTTTCAGAAATCCTTCAATCATCTTTTCAGGGATGTAGTCAAGAACTTCTCCAGGATTACCTTATTTTTTTATTAATTATTTCAAGCATTTGTGGAGGAATTCCTCCAGCGAAAAGTATTGGAAGATAATTTAGAAGGGATGCATTCAGGAACCGGGAAATTCTAGGTTAGTCCTCAAAGATGTTCGTAATTTCCAAAAGATTTCAGCTATAATTTCTTATGATTGTTTTGTAGACATTTACAAAATAAAAATCAGAATAAAATAATGCACTAGTAAATAAAAATCCTTAATGTTTCAGAAATTGGTCTGGTAGTGGTGATTTGTGTAGATAAGATGAGCTTTTTTCGTATTGAACAAAATACAACAGCGTGACAACTGAAGGATTAAATAATGCTTTAAGAATATAATGTTTATATATTCAATTTCATCGTGTTGCGTTTAGTAATAATAGTTAGTAGGTACAACATTGCTAAGGGAGCTTGCCCCCCCCCCCTCTGACCGGAAAGCTGGCTACGCCCTTGCTTAGAATCTACCAAGGTTTCTTCAAACATTCTTCCAGGAATTCTTTAAGTAGTATCTCAATGGCTTCCTTGAGTCCCTCCTTTAAGAATTTCTCCAAGAGTTCCTTTAATGGTTCCTACTGAAACTTCAACAGGGATTATTGTAGATTTTTTTCTAGTGATTCGTTCAGAAAATCCTTCGGAAATTGCTCTATGGAATCCTTCAAGGGATAACTTCCAAAGTATCTTTCGTGAATTATTCCAGTAGTTTCTTCAGAAAATCCTCCAGAAATTCGCACAGATAGTTCTACAAGAAGTTTATCAGAGATTTGTTCACGAATTGCTCTAAGGATTACATTGACAATTCCTGCAGACATGTGTCCAGGAATTTCTACAAGGTTTCATACAGGAAATCCCGCAGGCATTCCTCTAAATATGCTACTTTCAGTGATTCAGGCAGATAATCTTCCAGATATACATCTACGTATTTTCCTTGGAATTTCTCTGGAACTTCCTCTAAGGATAACTCTAAGAATTTCTCAATAGATTGTTCAAGGAATTTATTCAGAAATATTTCCAAGGAATTTCTACAGCAATTCTTTTGGAAATATCTCAAGAGTATTTTCAAGGATATTTACTAATACTTATATAGACGTTTTTACAGGTATATAGACATTCCTCTAGAAAATCGTCCACAGACTGCAACCAGAATGCATTCAGAAAATTCCCCAAGATTATAATTATGTTGTGTATCTAGATATGGTAATCTAGTTATAATGATCTAGACTATAACTGAGCGGTAGCTCATTTCCGCCTTGAGATCTAGATTAGACCCAATCAGGCAACCCTAGTGAAATCATATAAATAGGGAGCCTCGGCATTGTGAAGGCTCTTTTATCCATTGCTCTTCGAGCGAACAACATTGTAAGTATTGTATAGCGTGTAAGAATAAAAACGTTAAAACCAATACCGCGTGCCGGCTGTTCGGGCTCAAAAGATATTGATCATCAATATTAATTTCTATTCCCGATCAGCCTAGATAGCCGTGTAGTGTCGGTAGCAGTTCCTTCAACTGGCTAAGAATAACACTACGGACCGTCTGTTCCGGTGGTAAGAGTCCACTAACAGGTGACCCCTAATTCATGGTGTCAAGCGGCTTAATGCGTACCGTGCCTAGGAATGAATGGTTAGGGGGGTCTAAAAAAAACCTAGCCGCTAACGGTGCCTGTGGAGTACCAGGGCACCCTCCACAGTATTTTTGCCCTTGCTGTGTTAAACGGAGCAATGACGCAGTGGACCTAATTTGTCTCCGGGATAATCGGCTACTTTTCTTAAGTCTCAATTCCGAGGCTTAACAAAAGTGGGTAAATGTATATTTTCATGACTGGAATCAAGTTTGTACAGGTAAATCTTCATCACGCAAAAGGTGCTTCTGCTGTGTTGAGTCGAAGGTTTAAAAAAGAAGGACTGGAAGTGGCGCTTATTCAAGAGCCATGGTCCAATAAACGAAAGATTCTTGGTGTTCTGACACAAAATAGTAAACTATTTTATGATGAGCAACAAGATTCTCCCAGAACTGCTGTCCTAGTACGTAAAACGTTAAAATGTTATCCTATTACAGAGTTTATCAGAAGGGACATTGTTGCGGTCATGGTAGAGGTACCAACCACTAGGGGTAAAACTGAGATCGCTGTGGCTTCAGCTTACTTTCCTGGTGATGTTCCTGAGGTACCTCCTCCTGAGATCGCATCATTTGTTCAATTCTGTAAAGAAAACAACAAATCGTTTATCATTGGCTGTGACGCCAATGCGCATCACACGGTTTGGGGTAGTACGGATATTAACAGTCGAGGTGAGTCACTATTAGAGTATCTGTCTTCGAACAATATAGACATTTGTAATAATGGTGATAAACCTACTTTCTTAAATGCAATCAGACAAGAGGTCTTGGATCTAACACTGTGCAACGCTGCAATCTTTGACAAGATCACAAACTGGCACGTGTCAGATGAGATTTCTCTATCTGATCATAAACACATAATCTTCAATTGGAGCGGTGGAGATTATTCTAGAACTGCATTTAGAAATCCCAGGAAGACAAACTGGGATCAATATGTAGAATTGTTAAATTCGCATTCATTTACAATGGGGGAAACTATCGATTCAACCCAAAAGTTGGAATCATTTTCTCAAAGAGTAAATGAAAGTATCATCAATTCCTTTAACAGCAGTTGTCCCACCATACAATCGTCTTCTACTAGAGACGTGCCATGGTGGAACTTTAAACTGGATCGCCTAAGAAAATTTTCTCGTAAAATGTTCAATAGAGCGAAACAAACGGGAGATTGGACTCAGTATAGGAAAGCCCTGACTGAGTACAACAACGAAATACGAAAATCTAAAAGAAAATCTTGGGTGCTGACATGTGAAAACATAAGCAGTACTCCTGTAGTTGCTAGAATACAAAAAAACGCTTGCAAAAGATCATGCAAATGAATTGGGAAATCTGAAGCGTGACGATGGAGCTTTTACCAAAACTCCTCGTGAAACTTTGGATTTAATGATGGAAACCCATTTTCCGGGTTCGGTTCTAAGTGTGGATTCCAATGATACTATATCTCTGGAAGGTGAAGGATGTCCTAGTATAAACTCAATGGAGTCAAATAGTACAGTAAACACCGCCTCAGATTTAGCTGATGAAATCTTCACGAAGGCCAGAGTGGAAAATGCGATAAGATCTTTTCAGCCTTTTAAATCTGCAGGAGTTGATGGGATATTTCCAGCACTGATTCAAAACGGAGAAGCGGTGTTGGTTCCATCACTAATTGAGATGTTCAAGGCTAGTTTAAGATTAAATTACGTTCCATCAAAATGGAGACTTGTAAAAGTTATCTTTATCCCGAAAAAGGGGAAACGAGATAAAACGCATCCGAAAGCATATAGACCAATTAGTCTTTCTTCAGTTTTGTTGAAGACTATGGAAAAGGTTTTGAAGGATTTTATCAATTCTTCTTACATAAAAGAGCATCCCCTGTCTGACTTCCAGTTTGCTTATCAATCTGGTAAGTCAACGGTTACGGCACTTCACAAGCTAGTAACAAAGGTGGAAAAAACGTTTTCAGCAAAAGAAATAGCTCTATGTGCCTTTTTAGATATAGAAGGAGCATTTGATAATGCCTCCTATTCATCTATGAAGCGTGCCATGGAGAATAAAAACTTCGACCAATGTATCATACATTGGATTCATACTGTGCTTGCAAAAAGAGAAATCACCTCTGAGCTGGGAAGTTCTTCTATAACAGTAAGGGCAACAAAGGGTTGCCCTCAAGGAGGAGTCCTCTCACCACTAATGTGGTCCTTAGTTGTAGACGATCTTCTAAGAAGCTTGAAGGAAAGAGGTTTCGAAGTTGTGGGCTTTGCAGACGATATAGTCATAATAGTGAGAGGAAAGTATGACGAAACTGTTTCGGAGAGAATGCAAAGGGCCCTAAACTATACACACTCATGGTGTATGAAGGAGGGCCTTAGCATCAACCCGACAAAAGTCGTAATTGTCCCTTTCACTAGGAGAAGGAAGATCAACCTAAAAGCTTTTCGGCTTGGAGGGATACAAATTCATCCTAGTGATCGAGTCAAATACTTAGGTTTGATTCTGGATGCCAAACTGAACTGGAATGCTCAAATTGAGTCCGTGATCGGTAAGGCAACAAGTGCGTTCTGGTTATGCTCCAAAACTATTGGCAGGAAGTGGGGCTTGAAACCAAAAATGATAATGTGGATTTATACTGCCATAATCCGCCCAAAAGTGACGTATGCTTCGTTTGTCTGGTGGCCAAAAACAAAAGAGGCTACCACGCAATCAAAGCTTGCGAAAATTCAACGTCTTGCGTCCATTGCTGTTACAGGAGCGATGCGAAGCACACCATCAAAAGCTTTAGATGCGATTCTCAATCTGCTACCTTTGCACGAGTACGTGCAATTAAAAGCAGAGAAGGAATTGCTGAGATTTGAACGAGTTGAAAAGTTTATGCCAGGTGATCTTGTAGGTCACCTGAGCATTTCACAATACTTCCAAAATAGGCCAGTAATGAAAATGATTAAAGACTGGATGAAACCTGTGGAGAACCATGATGTTCCTTACAAGTTGCACGAAACAACTCGTGCAGATTGGGAAGTCGGAGGTCCCACTGTTCGTCAAGGATCAATCAAATTCTATACAGATGGCTCAAAAGTTGGAATAAAAACGGGAGCAGGAATCTACGGCCCTGGAATACAAACATCAGTGGCGATGGGACACTATCCTACGGTGTTTCAAGCAGAGATTCTTGCTATTTTGAAATGCGCAAATATCTGCCTTGAGAGAAAATACAGATATGCAAATATTTGTATTTTCTCAGATAGTCAAGCTGCACTAAAAGCATTGTGCGCTTACAAATGTACTTCAAAGCTTGTCTGGGAATGCATTCTTTCACTGCGCAGGCTGTGCCAAGGGAATTCAGTAAACTTATACTGGGTTCCAGGTCACTGTGGCATTGAAGGGAATGAAATGGCAGACGAGCTTGCTAAAAGTGGTTCCAATTTACAGTTTGCTGGCCCAGAACCATTCTGTGGTATATCAAACTGTACAATTAAAATGGACCTGAAACGCTGGGCTGAGCAGAGGGTGATATCCAATTGGATGGACGTCAAAAATTGCAATCAGTCAAAACGATTTATAACACCAAATGCTTATAAAACCAAAAAGCTCTTAGAGCTCAACAAGAGAGCTCTATGTACATACACTGGCCTAGTAACTGGACACTGCCCGAGCAGGTATCACTTGAAAAATATTGGCCATATTCAGAGTGATATCTGTCGTTTCTGTAATACGGAACGTGAAACCTCGGAACATCTGCTTTGCAGTTGTGGTGCTTTATACACGCGCAGGCAAAGATTTCTAAATAGTGGTTGCTTGCAACCCAGTGAGATCTGGTCTGCAAAACCTGGAAAGGTCTTGGAGTTTATCAATTCCATTGCACCTGACTGGGAGACGACGCGTCGTGGCAGTAGCTGATTACTTGACACATGGTAATTAGCTGGCTAGATGCGAATATCAAAACGGGACATGCCACAAAAGTTCAGCCTATTGGACGCAGTGGCTCAATTTCCCCAACAGGGGAGGAAATAAAAAAAAAAATAAATACCGCGTGTGCAAGTGAGTCCCAACCTCCGAAATCCCCGAACACAATAAATTACAAAAGGTTTTACCCTAGAAAATTCCTCAACAAACATTTCCAGGAATTCCATCAAGGTGTTTCCGAGGTTCTCCGGGTATTTTTCCAGCAAAAACATGGAAATATCTTCCTGAGATTACTTCAAAAATCCTCTAGAGGTTCATTCAAGAGTACTTCCGGAAATTTCTACAGGGATTTTACAGAGGATGTATTCAGAAGTTTTTTCAAGAATCCTTTCAGAAATCCCTGCTTGGATTCTTTTTTAAAATTCCTTCAGAGATATCATCAAAAATATATCTAGAGACTTCTTTAGATTTTAAGGGCTTTCTACAGGAATTTCACTAAGGTGTTTCTTCAAAAGTTCTTACATAAAGTTTTCTGGAATTCTTTCAATTTTATTTTTAAGGTATTTTTAATATATTGAGAAATTTCTAGAAGGATTACTTTAGGGAATTGCTCTTCAGGTTCTGTAAAATAATACTACTGCGATTCCATTAGAGATTTCAGCAAGAATTGTTAGAGAATTCCTCCAGAGATGTTTCAGAAGTTCTTCCAGAAATTGCACAAAACATTACTGGAAGAATTCTTGAAATAAGAACTTTGAAGGAGTTTCTAAAGAAATCCCTGCAGAATTGTCTGAAGAAACCCTTTAAAAAATCCTGGTGATACCTTTTGAAATTACTCTGGGTAATTCTTGAAAATTACCTGGAGGAATATCTGCAGAAAAAAAACTTGAGGCAATTTCGGATATTATCTTTGGAAGAACTCCTGGATAAAAGCCTGAAAGAATACCTGAACGAACTTCATGAGATACTGCCTTAATTCCCAGAAAAAATCACGTGAAACTTGAGGAGGAACTGTGAAAGTAATTCAAAGGTAAAGTTGCTTGAGAAATGTCTGGAGGAGGAAACCGTGAGGAAATTTAAATATGAATTAAACTCTAAAAAATGTGTACATACAAGCAAACTTTTGTTTACGTTGCCAGTGGGATTTACTACAACAAGGTAACCAAAAAGTGGACAAAACCTTTAAACATGAACAAGTTTTATCGGTCGCGTCCCGAAAGGGATATACGTTTTAATGTAACTTTTGCTGTAATCAATCTGTTTAAACTTTGTGTGGAGTAGTTTGTGCGTGCAGTATGAAATTGATTTCCATGAGCCTCTGTACGAATTTGCCCTCTCCTGTTCACTCCCACAGAACATTTGAAAACAGTGCGCACAGTAAAAGTCAAATTTGTTTTCAAATTTTCAGTGGTAATGAGCAACTCAACGACGTGGAGCACTGGAAAAAAAAATCACGCGCTAAAATTAAATAATGAAAACAGCATAGCAAGCTGTTAAGTCACAGCAAGCCACTGGAACTGGCACCCCTAGGTGCAAATCCTAGATACGCCAATGGAGACCCTCTGAACAACTCTGAACCTGAACCTGAATTCTTGAGAAATTTCCGGGTAATGTTCGCTATATTTTCTAAAGAATCTGATATAAAAATCGAATCAATGTAAGTTACTTGTACAAGACAATTCGCGGCATGTTACTTTGATCGCGTTACCCAAAAAAGATGCTGTGTCATCGCGTGACGTCCACACCATGGGGCTATCCATCACCGCCGCGCAAAGTCCAGAAAAGTTCTTCATACAAAAGACTGCAAAACAAATACTGCGTCTTCGCTCTCCACCCATAATGGACCCGGCGGCGGCCGGCGGAAAAGTAAGCGACGAACCTCTCACCGCGTGCATGTGGATTCGAAGTGCGTTCAACGTACCGAAAATTCGGTGGAGCAGAACGATCTAAACTAAAACTCATGGCGCGGTTACGCCTCGCCTGCTGAGGAAACTTCTTCCCAAATCACAGCAACCCATCACATCGCCGGGACACGCGTGGATGGTTCACTGGTCATCGCCATCATCGTCGATCGTCCGTCGCCTGCTTCGATCACCGAACATAACAGAAACGGTGGACTGGCCATCCAGAAGAATCGTTCTTTTACCGAAGAAGCGCGTGTTTGTGTGTGTGGTTGGGTTGGTCAAGGGGGGAGGACTGCACCGCCGCTGGGGAGACTATCATTTTTTATTATGGTTATTTTTCACCTGTACCCGCGTGCTTTTTTTAGCTTGTTCACTAGTGTATGTGCGTGTTGGATCAGTGTTCTTCCCCGAGGAATATCGGCAGCTTGTTTATACCTACAACATGAGCTCAGTTGAGTTGAGTACGTGGCCTAATTTGAACGTTTTTAGCGCTTCGACTTTGGCTGTCTGCGTCTTGGTGTTGGCCGCGCCGCCGCCGCCGCCGTGCTTTTGTGTTGTATGGCTCCACTTCCATAGTCTCCCGCCACCTTCGTTCTATACGGATTGAACACTACTTAGGGAGGATCGGTATGAACTGCGCTAAAGAGTTAAAGGATCCGGTCTTAACTTTGTGGTGAGCTTTATCATTTCAGGGTCTATATAGCCCTAGGCTAGTTCATCTCGGGACCCACGCTTTTCTTCCCTTCCGAAGAAAGAACTCACATTTGTGAGTTTGTCGAGAGTGGGATTCGATCCCAGGTCCTCGGCGTGGTAGACCTTTTTAAAGAATTCTTCAAGGTATTATTCAGGAACTTTTCTTAGAATTTCTTCTTTGTGAATGCTTCCATGGACGTCTTGCGGAGTTCCGATAGTGATTGTTTCAGGACATGTTCCAAGTAAAATTTTAGGAATTCCTCGCACGATTAGTTCAGAAATTAAAACAGATACTTCTGCAAGGAAGCATCGACAAATTCACCCAGTGACTTAATCATGTATTCCTACAGAGATTTCTTCTGAAATTCCTTTAGGTATTTCACAAGGCATTTCTCCGGGAATTCCCCCGGGAAATATTTAAAGGTTGCTCCAGTGATTGTACCTCTGCTTTTGTTGAGGATTCCTTCAGGAAGTTCACCAGAGATCCTTTTAGGTTTTTTGCAGGTATTCATTCAGAGATTTATTCATCGATTTCTCCATATATTTCATTCAAAAATGAAACTAGAGACTCCTCCAAAATTGCTCCAAGATTGCCTCCATATTAAATATTTCTGTACGAATTTCTTCCAGGATTTTTTTTAGTAAAAATATCATCAGAGATTATTTAAAAATTGATTCATGAATTTCCTAAAAAAATTTACAAAAAAATCTCAAGGAGCCCATCCAAGTATTTCTTCAAAAATTCGTCCAAAAATTACTGCAGACATGGATTCCTTCAGATTTTTTCTAGGTATTCCTACAGAAATTCTTCGTTAACCTTCCGTAACTCACGCGGTTGACTACCTGCGTCAGCACCACGCTAATGCTGAGTACAAAAAGCGAGATTTTTTCAACGTGTTGTACAAAATACAACAGCGCGATCGCTCGAGGGTTAAGAAAGATCCCATAGGATTTCCTTAGGAATTTCTCATAGTATTGCTTCCGGGATTCCTAAAGGAATTACTGCAAGTTTTCCTTCAAGATTTTCCCCAGCGATAAACTCGAGAACTCTATCTGTAATTTTTTCAGGAACAGCTTCAGAGATGATTTTAAAAATTCCTCCAAGGATTTCCCTAGGACTTCTTCTTAGGATTTCTCCAGGAATTCTTCCTGGAATTCTTTCAAGAACTTCACCTGCAATTGATACAGGACATCCTCCAGAAATTGTTTGCGGATTCTTCAGTGATTTCACAGGGATCTGCTATAGGGATGCCTACAAGAGTTCCTTCAAGAACTCTTCTTGGGATTAGAGGTGTGCGCCGCCGCCGACTTTCGGTTCACGCCGCCGCCGCCGATTATTTTTCTGCGCGCCGCCACTTACGCCGCCGAACTCCAATTTTCTACGCCGATCTCAAAAACGCATTGATAAATTGAATTTATTGATTTATTTCATTACCATATTTCATGCAATGAAGTCATCTGCATAGATAGCATTTGTAAGGTCGTTTTCAGCGGTGGTCCATTTTTTTGGTACAAATTAATAACAGTTCTTAAAAAGTGAAAAAGTTTGTCCTTCGAATTAAAACGAGTTTACAAAGATATCGGGGGTTCCTGAAGATAACTGGTGGGTGAAAAAAGAATCTAGGGATTCCGAAGATTGAAGAAAATGCTGGGGATTCTGAACAAAAAAAATGTTGTTGTCGTGTTCATCTCCAGAAGAGATGAAATTTCTCCAGCAACTCTTTTGAAGATTCTTCCAGCAGTTTCGCAAAGCATTCCGCTAAGAGAACCTCCGGGAACTCTAAAAGGTCCTTCGGGAAATCCGAGGGTTTCCTCCAAGACATCCTCTAGGAGTTTCTTCGAGCATTGCTACAGAAGTTTCACTGAGACTTTTTGTAGTACTTTCTCTAGAAACTCCTCTAAGAGAAACTCTGGGTATTCTTTTAGGAGATCCTTCAGGAACTCATCTAGAAGTCTAGAAGTTTTTCCTGGGAATTCCTTTAGGAGATCATCCGGCAATTCCTCTAGGACAGAGGGACGAATGACCACTAGGTTAAAGCTCCTCTTCAAAATCAAATACAGTCATAGCACAATCATGGGTCACCCACAATTATGGGTCAATTCCATTTGAATTGCATGGTGAACTGTCTGACTAATAATTGTGACAGAGTGACCCATAATTGTGCTATGACTGTACACTTACAATTTCTCTAGGAGTACTTCCGGGAATTCCTCCATGAGTTCTTCAACGAGTTCATCCGGGAGTTCCTTAACGAATTTCTACGGGAATTCTTTTAAGAGTTCATAGAAATTGCACTGGAAATACCAGAAGTTTCCTCCGATAATTCCTCAAGGAGTTTCTCTTGTAATTTCTCTAGGAGTCCATCCGGGAATTCTTCAGGGTTTTGTGAAGAATTAGCAATAAGTTAAAATTCACAAATACAAAGAAATTAAAAAAAAAAAAAAAAATTCTTCAGGGAGTTCTATCGGCAAGTTCTGTAGCAGTTCCTCCTGGAATTCTTCCAGGAGTTTCTTCAAGAGTTCGCCCGGAAATTCTTCCAGAAGTTTCTCCGAACATTCCTCTAGAAGTTCCTGTGGGAGTTTCTCTAGGGTTTCCTCAAGGAATTCTTCCGGGAATTTCTTCTCTTCCGAATTCCTTCCGAAAATTACACTAAGAGTTTCATCGTGACTTTCTCTAAAAGTTCTTCCGGGAATTCCTCTAGAAGCTCTCCCAGGAATTCGTATAGAAGTGCTTCCGGGAGTTCGATTATCTTCGGGAACACCTTAACGGGTTTCACCGGAAGAAGTTCCCCAGGCAATTTCACTACGAGTTGCTATATAAGTTTTTTCTAGAAATTGCACTGGGTATGCCAGGAGATTCCTTCGAGAAGTCCTTTAAGAATTTCCCTGAACGTTCCTCTAGGAGTTCTCCCAGGAATTTCTCTAGAAGTATCTGAGTGCATCAGGGAATTTCTCTACGAGTTCTTCCGGGAATTTCTTCACGAATTTCTTGGAAATTCTTCTAGGAGTTCCTTCGGAAGTTGCTCTAGAAATCCGGCTGGGAATTCCTCAAGAAATTCATCCGGGAAATCCATTAATCATCCGAGAAGTCATCTATGAATACCTCTGGTAATTTCTCTACGAGCTCCTTCTTGAATTATTTTTCTAATTTCTTCGGCAATTTCTCTACGAGGTCCTCCGAAAATTCCTCCGAAAATTCCTCTGGCAATTACTTTACAATTTGCTCTAAAAATATTTGTGTGTCACAAAAAAGTGTGAAACGCCGCCGACGACAAAATTCAAATCGGTGCACATCTCTACTTAGGATTCCTTCAGAATTTCTTCAGGAATTCCTTCTGTGATTACTTCAGTTCCTCCTCCTGGGAATTCCTCAGAAACTTCTATTGGGATTCCCTCATGAATTCTTCCTGTTAGATTCCTCCAGAAATTTTTCCAGGGATTCCTCCAAGAATTACTCTAAGAATTCCTCCGCTAATTTAAGAATTTTTCCAGGAAATCCTCTGGGAATTCTTGCAGAGATTCCTCTAAAAATTTCTCTAGAAATTCCAATAGATATTTGTCCAGAAGTTCTTCTAGAGATTCCTCCAAATTCCCCCTCCCTACAAGCATTTCTCCAGAAATATCTTCCTGGGTTTCTCTAAGAATTCCTCCAGGGATTCCTCTAGGCTTCCCTCCAAGCATTTCAGCAAAATTGCCCCAGGAATTGGGTTTTTAAATTTTGAAAAATGTATTGATTTTTTTTTTTATTTTAGTCAAAATAGCACCTTTTTCTGAGTCACTATGATTTTTTTTCAGATTTTTAGAACTTTATTTTGGTACCCAAAATCAATTTCAAAGAGATATTTTGAGATCACCTTTTGACAGCTCGGCAACTGCTTGACAGCTCCACCCAGTACAAAATGCGACGAGGGGTGATTCGACAAATCGCTCCCATACAAACTTCAAATTGCAGAATTGCAAGCAGATTCGGAATATGAAAAAATCTCAACATCGCTAAAGAAGTCAATTCCTCCAGGAATTGATCAAGGAATTCTTCCTGGAATTCCTCAAGAAATTCATACAGCAATTTCTTCAGGAATTTCTCCAGTAAATACTCCAAGAAAGTCTCCAGGGATTCCTTCAGAAATTTCCCCAGGAATTCCTCCCAGAATTTATCCAGAAACCATCCCAAGAATTTCTCCAGGAAGCTAGATCTCCAAGATCTCCTACAGAGATTCCTCCGGAATTTCATCCAGACATTCCTCTAGATATTTCATCACGCAGAAGTTCCAGAAGTTCCTTCAAGAGTTTATTTAGGAAGAGTTCCCTCAGGAACTCCACAAGGGATTTCTCTAGGGACTCCTCCAGAAGTTCTTCACAGAATTCCTCCTAGAATTCATCCAATTCTTCAAGAAATCCTCCAGGATTTTTTCCAGGAATTACTCCAGGAATTCCCCCGGGAATTTATTCAGGAATTCCTACAGGGATTCCTCCTAGAATTCTTCCAGAGATTCTTTCAAGAACTTCTTCAGGGATTCCTCCTGGAATTCCTCCAGAAATTCCTCTAGGAATTCATCCAGGAATTTCTCCAGAGATTCCCCAAAAAAATTCCAGCAGGAATTTTTCCAGATTTTTTTTTAGTTTTTATTAACGTGTATTTTAACTTAAATGATAATTCTACACTCAAAATTTATCCAGATGTTTCTCCAGGGTTTCCTCCAGATTCATCCAGGAATTACTTCAGGAATTCCTTCTCGGATGTTTTAAAGAATTCCTCCAAGGACTCATCCAGATATTTCTCTAGGAATTCATCGAAAGATTAATTCAGAAGTTTTTTCAAGGATTCCTTCCGGAAATTCTCTAGGGAATCTTCCAATTCCTCCAAGATGTCATCCAGGGATCCCTCCAGAAATTCCTCCAAAAATTCCTCAAGACTCCTCTGGAATACCTCTAGGAATCCCTCTAGATATTTCTTTAGGAATTCATCGAAAGATTTATTCAGAAATTTCTCCAGGGAACCCTCCTGAAATTTCTCTAGGAAATTCTTCCAGAAATTCAACCAGGATTTTTTTCAGGGATTTCCAATCCAAGGAACATTTTGTTGACCAATTAGTCTTGAAGAGAACCGTCATAAAACCTAATACCTTTTATTTTGATTTTATGATGGTTTTAAGAACCTCTTCTAGTGTATTCGACTAAAAGATGTTATTTGGGAAGAATTCTTCCAGCTACCTTTTCGGAAATTCCTCAGGGATTCTTCCAGAAATTTTCCGAAAATTCATCTTGGGATTCCTCCATGGATTCTTTCAGAGATTCCTCCAAGAATTGCTTCAGGGATTCATCCGAAAATTCCTCCAAGGATTTCTCCAAGAACACTTTCAGAAATGCCTCCGAGAATTTCTCCAGGGAATTCATTCAAAATTCCTCTAGGAATTCTTTCAAAAATTTCTCTAGGGATTCATCCCAGAATTCCTCTAGAGATTTCTCTAGAAATTCTTCCAGGGTTTTTTTTTTCAGAGATTCCTCCAGGAAGTCCTACAGGTAGTTCTTCAAAAATTCCTCTAAAGACTTCTCCAGGAATTTCTTCAGAGATTACTCTATGGCCTCCTCCTTAAATGCCTGCAGAAATTTCTCCTGGTTCATCCAGAAATTTCTACTGGGATTCATCCAGGAATTCCTCCTGTGATTTCTCCAAGAATTTTCCCAGGGATTGCTCTGTGAACTATTCCACGGATTGCCCCAGGAATTCCTCTGGTGATTTTTTTTAGAAATTCCTCTCGGGATCACTTCAAAAATTTATTCAGGGGTTCCTTCTGAAATTTCAGAAATTTCTATCATCTTTTCCCGCGATGCACCCAATAATTTCTCCAGGATTACCTGAACATTTCGATGAACTCTTCCAGCTGTTGGTGTTTTACAGGAACCAAGAATAGGCTCCTAAAATGAATAATATGTTCACGATTTAGTTGTATAACACGAAGAAGCGTGCTATTCTGATCTCAATAGATTTTTTTCCAAACTTAAACAATGACAGAATAGTTAATAAACTCGAAAATAAAATAATGGTAAACAGTTCTTGTTTGACATTCGAGGTCAACTTTGACGTAACGAAAGTGGACCGATGGGTTGCAAAAGAAATCACATTGGCTCACTTTTGACAACAAATGTTCCTGTTTGACATACACGGTAAACTAAATTTATTCAAAATTAAGTGCTAAACATGGAGAGTTTTAAAAATTATTAAATTTTTCAAAAAGTTATTTTATGGGCTTTACCTGATACGAATACATGAAAAATGAGTAAATATGTCTTATTAACCAATGCTTGTCCGATTTATGCAAAAATTGAGATAGGCCTTAGGAGCCTATTATCTCCAAAAAATCTTCTAAGAGTTCATGCCACTCATCAAACCGCTCGCGTGCTTTTTCAGGTTCGCCGTGCTGAGATGCCTCATGTATCGATGCCAGATGCACATGGAATCTTCCGGCGGAAAGCCAATACCTTGCCATATTCGCATGGCTCGCGCTGCTCCAGCTTGAAATGTCAGTTCTCATGGCTCGCTGTTGCCACTCGAATTGATCACCTTGTAGCCAGCGTTGTCAAACACATCTATTAGCCTTTACTTACGATATCGTGGATGACTTGGAGGTTGACGAACAGCTGCAGAATATACTGGACATTGCTCACGGAAAGCACGCTTCCCTCTTCTTGGAAAACGAGCTTGAGAGTAGCTGTTCCAGTACGTTGAATCTTCATAGCGGCCTTGTTTGCAGCCACTACGGTGCCACTGCACTGGATGACTTCAGGTCCTGCAGCAGCACCTTGCTTCGGGTCATGTGATTGGTAGCGCCTGAATCGAAGTACCAGTCAGCACCACTGGCGGCTTCGAACGTTGACAGGACGGAGTAGAAAGCATCAAGCTTCTTCGAGTTTCTGCAGTCCCTCGCAATGTGTTCGTAGTTTTATCGCTTCTTGGACTTCAGGCCAGTTTTGTGGGTTGGATTGCTTCGATTGGTTGCCGGGATTGTGGTTGCCGTTCCACTGATTTCCATGGCTACGATGACCCTTCGACAACAACGCATCCGAGCTCATCAGATCGGTTTTCACCAGCTTTTGAAAGAGACCGATCCGCCTGGGGAGGCCAGAATCTTCGAATGCCTTCTCCGGGTTTCTTGGCCATCGCAGGGTCCACAGCTTCGTAGCTTTCGTCCGTCTTGAAACTCTTGAAGGCTCCCCAAAGATCTTCCAGCTCGAGGTAAGTATGAACAGCAAACTTCCACGTAGTCCAATTCTCTCGTCCGGATAACCGTAACTGCTGCTGATCCCACTTGACTTCCGGTATTCATCCTGAATCTTCAGAATTTCAGATTGAAAACCAAAGGCCCATAACCTATTGTATCTTAAGAATGAAAAGGAAAAGACGTGTGAATAGAAAGTGAAAATTTTATTTGAATCAAAGTCATGGCTTACTACGCTTATACACAAACATTGGAAATTTTACGAGACGTTTCAGAAGTCAGAACAGCTTATCGCAGCAGCTGCGTCAACTGACAGAAGTCCTCACACGTTTGTTTTGCTGAAAAAATCAATCTTTTTTTTTCACTGCAGTTGACACATTTAACCCAAGTCTCCCCATCCACTGCACGGCGACTCAGCTCAATCGACGAGTTTTGAAAATGAAATCATCTACCGTTAGTTTGCCGGGCGGCGATTCCTCTCATTATAATGACCACGCCGCGACAGCGCAGCCAGCGGCGAGAACGGCAAGAACGCGAAGGCGAAGGAGGCGCGGAATTTAATAACTTGTCAATCAGGATTCTTTCGAAGACGAAAATGTTCCATCGTGGGGAAGAGTGTAAACAAATGACGACGGCCCTGGCCAAAGGCCAGTGCTGCACTCACAAAAAAGTGCGCTCCGCTTGGGATGATTGACTTTGATTCTTTCTGGGGATTTCACCTTGCGCGTTTCGTACACTGATTCGAGAACGTGCGAGATGCTGGACTCGAAGGCACATGGCCTACTGCTGCCTTCAAGCACGACGGACGGCGAGCACGAAAGCGACATTTTGTTTTGGATGATATCATAGTTGGCGATGGAGAACGGGAGAATTCTACCGCTTTGGAAGCGCGGCCTACTCAGACAGTCCACCACGGTCGGTATGTAGGTATAGAGTTTGTTTTGCCGCCTCACCACGTTGACTTTCGTTATAAAAGGTGAAAAGTGGCACACGACGCAATGATGGCGCAATAAGGCGTAATATTTGTGAGTGGGATGTTTTTTCTTTCTTCTCCGATCACTTTCTACCAAGGTGAAATCATTTAGAATGACTTCACGTGTTCATAGGATGATTCTACAATAACTGGAAAAAAGAATTCATTATAACAAATCTGTTGAAATTAATTCTCTAGAAATTAGTGATATTTTCAAAAATAAACATAAAAATCCGATTTAATCCACCTATGGTGAACAGAACCCTTCTTACACTTATTAAAATTATTGTTGTATTATTTGTATTTAACATATTTACTTTGTGTAATTGACCAAAAGTTCTAGAAAATATTGTGGATTTGGCATCTAGTGGATTGGTTTCCAAAATAGCATCATGGACTTAACTACCAGAAATGTCAGACACCTTCTAGAATCTTGTGTGAAATTTTTAAAAAATAGTTTACATATTCTGGAATATTGTATCTTTTGTTAACTGCCAAAAGATCTTGAATCGATTAACAAATGGATAAGAAAATCAGCGAGATACACTTTGTCTAATATCTCTTAATCAATCGAATAAATTTGCTCCGAAGTACTTGGTATTCATGGTTATGGTGTAAAAACGACAAAAATGATATATCTACTAAGTTAATCAGTTTTGGCATTAGCTAGTTATTTTGGCTGTCTGGTTCTTGCATTTTTCCCACATTATATAAATTCAAAGCTTTCATTTACCATATTGTTAGTTTTCATAAAACTCCTGTGTATTTGTAATTTGTTATTTACAATTTTGTTAAAAACAATAACCTGCTAGTATACACTTTGTATGAGGTCAGCATTATTTATTGAAAAATAATTTCCCATAGACTGGTCAAAAACAAATGCAAGATAACAAGTGAATATAATAATAAAAAAAAAATTTATTGAAATACTCTTCGTAAGATATCTAAGTAATCAAATGTCGAATCGAAATAAAATTTCAGGGCCTTATACAAGGATATTGTAGCTTTCATTTGGTGCTTAGAGAACCCAAATCGGTTGACAAACGGCTGAGATATTTATTATGGTACCCTTGGTCAAAAATCTCTAAAAAAGTTAACCTGTATTACTCCCAAGTAGTCTTTGAAAGATATCTCGGTAACCAAATGTCCAATCCTAATGAAATTGTATAGGGTTCTACTGGAATGTTGTAGCTTTCATTTGGTGTCAGGAAAACCGAAATCGGTTGACAGACGTCTAAGATATTTATTATGATTCTTTTGGTCAAAAATCTCAAAAGGTTTAGTTGTATAAATCCTAAGTACTCTTCGAAAGATATGTCTGTAACCAAATGTCCAATCGAAATAAAATTTCTGGGCGATCTACTAGGATGCTGTAGCTTTCATTTGGTGCCAAGAGAACCCAAATCGATTGACAAACGGTTGAAATATTTATTATGATACACTTGGTCAAAAATCTTGAAAAGTTCTAGTAACTTCTAGTATGACTCATAAGTACTCTTCGAGAGATATCTTGGTAACCAAACGTCCAATCGAAAAAAAATTCAATAGCGTTCTACTAGGATGTAGTAGCTTTCATTTGCTTCCAAGAGAACTCAAATCGGTTGACAGACGGCTGAGAAACGTGCGTGACTTTTTTTTGTAACGCACATACACACACACACACACACACATACACACATACACACATACACACACACACACACATACAGACATTTGCTCAGTTCGTCGAGCTGAGTTCATTGGTATATGAGACTCGGCCCTCCGGGCCTCGGATCGAAAGTCGGTTTTTCGAGCGATATTTATACCCTTCTTATGGGTGTAAGAAGGGTAAAAAAGATTGTTTGTAAAAGATATTCAATCAAGTATCGTGGTAGAACTGAAAAAGTGGTAAGTGCTACGTGCTGACTTCTTGACAGCTGAACGTGTAATTGAATTGTACTCCCTTCTTAGCCTACTTGATTGATACTAAACTACCGTGGGGTGCCCTAATTTCGCGTGGGTCCAAATTTCGCTCACTGATAATATTTAGAGATCATAATCATAAAACTAATTGTCCAATTGTTCAATTTTCACTTGAGCTATACTATCTAAAGTGAAATTTGAACAATTCAACAATAAGTTCTATGATTATGATTTCAGTGAGCGAAATTTGGACCCGCGCGAAATTGGGGCACCCCACGGTACCACATCTCCTTTTCCTTATAAATGAATAAGCTTTCCGTATATAAACTAATCGAATCTTATAAAAGAAGTCTTCCCGGACTTCTGAAGGACTTCGTTTTGCCCTTACCGGGTCAAACCGAAGGTTGTCCGTGAAGGACTGCATTACCAGCTGAGTATTATTTTCACTGAGTTCAGTATTTTTTTCCATCTTTTTACTGAGTTCTCAACAACAGGTTCAACTCGGTACACCAGGAAATCAATATTTACCATTCACCAGTAACGATATTTACCGTTCATCTGTAATTTTGGACAGTTCATGTGCAGAACTCGTTAACTCATTTACAGAGTATTCAGCAAAAGCGATAACCGAGCGTCAGAGCCGATTTTAGTGTGTGGTACCCTCTGAAAGCCCCTGAAACGCCCTGAGACCCTCTTGAACTTCCCAGGAACCCCCTGAGACCCTTTAAAGCTTTCCAAAGGTTCCCTGAAACCCCCTGAAACACTCCTGGTTCTCTATGTAACTTCCCTGGAATCCCTTAAGATCTTTCAGGGCATCCCTAACGCCCCAGGAATCCCCCTGAGACTCCGAAGCTCCCCTGAAACCTCCTGAAACAACTCTGTCTCTCACTGTAACATCCTTGAGACCTTTCAAGCGTCCCTGAAACGCTTCTGAGACCCGTTTCCTGGAACCCTCTGAGACTTTTTGAACCGTCCCTGAGCCCCCTAGAAATTCCATGAGATCCCCTGAAGCCATATGAGATCCCCGGAGCCACCTCTGAGGCTCTCTGGAGCCCCCAGGAACCCTATAAAACCCCATGAGACGACCTTGAGACCCTTTAAACGCCTCTGAGGCCACATGTTACCCCCTTAAATCATCGAAGCTCTGAAACTTACATGGAACACCTGAAACTCTATGAAGTGTCTCTGAGCCTCTCTGGAAATCCGCTGAGATCTTTTGATGCCATCTGAGACCCCCTGAAACACCCCTGCAATCACGCTTCACTCTTCCCCTTTAAACGTCCCCTGGCTGCCGATGCCAGAAAAGTAACCGTCATTACCCCGTAGCCCCATTGAAACGTCAACGAAACCTGTCGAAACGCCCTTAAACTTAAAAGGTATCTGGAGCCCATGAAACAACCCCCTGAAACGCCCTTGAAGCTCCTTGGACTCCTCTTTTCATTCGGGCTCTCAGGAAACTTTCTGGAAACCCGCCTTCCCAACTAACTATCGCAAGCCACAAACAAGCATACATGCTGAATTGTTGCCTTATAATAGAAACGATAGCTGAAATAAAACTATACTGTACACTTTACTGTACAAGTGCTTTATCAATTAAAAAAGTAGCCAATGTTCAACCCTTCGTACCGTATCAAGCGTTTAATAATATTTTTATTCGACTTGCAATAATTCCTTTCCAAAATAGTTTAGCAAGACCTTTCTCTGCTTCAAATGACCACCCCAACAAACATTTTTGCTGTATAAGAGTGCAATAAACCACTCTTAAACAAACTTTAGCTTAAGAAACTATTATTCAGCTAGTTCTGTTTCTTGGGACATGTATTTGTATAATTTGTTTTTTCACAAGTCAAATAAGCGCTTTCGTTTCATCATACTTCAACTCAGAGTACGGGATGAAAAATGCGTGTTTTTTTTGTGTGCTGATAATTATTCAAATGTTATTCAGCATCATGCTGAATTAATTCGTCGTGAAGGTGCTTGTAAAATGAGTTATTGTTAGTGGGGTTGTCCCCATCTCAAATGCCCAGTTAGCAAGTCCGCGAACTAAATTTCCTAAATGCTGAAGGAATTTCATAAGAAATCGCTAGAAATCCTAAGGATGTTTTCGACAGATTTCTGAATAGTATTGTTGTCCGGCATTCTCAAAACATGCGCTGCCTATCGTAGCCTTTCAACTTCTGCCGCCTTCTGGATACTAGGTTCGCCGTAGAGCGCAGTGAGCTCGTGAATCATCCTTCGCCGCCACACAGCATAGTCCAGGTCTCGTGTCCGTGGAGAACCACCAGCCTCATCATGATACATGAAACTTAAAGGCATCTAAGTTGCCGCACTACTATGTTAACAGGGCAGCAAGCAGATTATCTGGTTATCTGGGGAATTATGCCTCAAATGATGGAACTTTGAATGATTGGTACCATCCACGGCATAAATATCACAAGGCAGGCTAGTAACCTATGTAAACATACATTTTGGATGTAAACATGTGACGTCATTCTAATCGTTCTTCACATGATCAAATTGATGTGCAGTACTAGATCGCCTCTGAACGATTTGAAGTACGTCATCAAAAAACTGTCAGATTTTCGGAAGATGTCACCTTCTGAATATTGTACACCGTGGTACCATCGAGTATGGCAACACTTCTCCAAAGTCTAGAATTAGCAAATGGCATCAGCTTTTTTTTCACATCAAACAATTTCATCAAGTCTCACATAAAAAAGAGTAATAGGATAGCCAAAGAATTCTACCCAACAACAGCGACGACGACTCTCATGCCAATTAGTATTCAAGCGTAGTCATCAAGCTACCGCGCTCAACTCCACTCCACCAGAAAAAAAAATAGGTTGCGAATCGCATAAATTAGCCATAAACATCAAAAAGAGCTGTGCTGGTCGAGAACTTTTTTTTTCGACTCTTTTATTATTTTTGGAGCTTGTCGTCCCGCGGGGTTCGGGGATCCAGCTCCATCACCGATTCTTATGTGCACGTTTGGTTTCGTTTGGCCAGCACCAGAATAAAAACGAAATGAAATACTGTTAGGAACGATGACGACGAAGCTCGCATGACATTATGACAGCGATGATGATGATGATGAAGTTGCGCCGCGATGAGGCGATCAATGTATCATTTTCAGTTTCATCGATAGCGGGATTCGTTTGAATGGGATGATGGAAGGGTGAATGAGAAGAGAGACGCGGGTTCGTCGCTTTTTTTAGTTCTTCAATGGAGACATTCAAGTCCACCGGTTGGGGTGTTGCTCGTTCTGATCGTTCCTCTTGTTATTTTCGCGCATGTCATTTGGCGCAAATTGGTAGACGGACAGGAAATCGCTTTTATTTGTATTATATTTCTGTGACTTTCTTCAAAGACCTTTGCGAGACCTTTCGAAATCGTAAAAGCTCGATAAGGCGACAGGAAATGGGCATGCGATTGCGAAAGAATAAAAAAAAACTGGAAGTTTCCTGGATGATATTGGTTGCCGTTTGTGCAAGTTAGTGAAAGGTACTGATATTTACGAATTAATTCACTTGTACCTAAGTGTGTTTCAACCCTATGACGAACTTGGCGGTTCGCTGGCCATTGCTTCTAGTTTTACTGCAGAAGATCCTGGGTTTAATCTCTGGGCAGTCCGTTCCATTCTACGTTGTATCTTTATATCTATTTACTACCTCTTTCCTTCCAGAGGGTCTGAGGGGCGTTGAAGGAGATTTCGGGGTTACCATGTGGACTCAGGGGCGTTTAAAGGGTTTCAGAGTCGTTTCATTGTGTTTCAGGGGGTTTCAGAGGGCTGCAGAAGGCTCAGGGATGTTTCAAAAAGTCTCGGAGGGTTCCAGGAAATTCATAGGGTCTCAGGAGCGTTTAGGGGAACTTCAGGAGCTACCAGGTCTCATGGACGCTTCCAGGCGTGTTAGGTGGATTCCAAGAGGTCTTAGGTACGCTCCAGAGGGCTCAGGGAGTTCCATGGATGTTTCAGAGGGACACAGAGGTCTTTTCAGATTTGCAATCTATCATGTCCAGTAAGTTTTCTGAAAGGTTATTAGACAATATTAGATCAGTTGGGATATCCTAGGTCATCCAAACTGTTCTTAAGTTTAGATCTTGAAGTCTACGGGTGTAACGGTATTTTTTTTCACTATACAAAGCTACGATTTGTAATCTATCATGTCCAGTAAGTCTTCTGAAAGTTCAATGGACAGTATAAGATCAGTCAGGATATCCTAGGTCATGTAAACTGTTCTTAACCCTCGTCGTGCATTAGGGTCATTATGACCCCTAAACGTCCACTAGATCAGCGAGGTGAGCGCAAGCCAATGCACGAAGAAGGTTAATTCAAGATCCTAAACCTAAAGTCTACGGGTGTAACGGTAACTTCTTTAATTATACAAAGCTACGATTTGTAATCTATCTTGTCCAGTAAGTCTTCTGAAAGGTTAATAGATAATATCTGATCAGTCGCGATATGCTAGGTCATCCAAACTGTTCTTGAGTTTGGATCCTAAAATGTACGGGTGTAACGGTAACTTTTTTCATTATACAAAGCTACGATTTGTTATATATCATGTCCAGTGAGTCTTCTGACAGTATCAGATCAGTCGGGAAATCCAAGGTCATCCAAACTGTTCTTGAGTTTAGATCAAAGACTACGGGTGTAACTGTAGCTTCTTTCATTAAAAGCTGTAATCTATCATCTCCAGTAAATCTTCAGAAAGTTGTTGTTTTTATTAACTTAGCTTTATAACAGTAAGGAAGCCCATAATACCCCAAAAATATATAACAACGCTTATTGCTCCTCTAACAACTTTGGTAAGTACAGTGAATTATGTAACACTACTTAACGTAGTGGCAAAAGCTATTATCACAAGTATAGACCTGAAGCAATGGTCTTCGAAGTAGTGTTGTTGATCGGGAATATCTCTAAACTATCTTGAAATGACTCATGATATGCCAGGGGGATTACAGATTACAGTTTAAAGTTCATTGTGAGAATAACTACTATTACTATCGAGAGCTAAACTTCAGAATAGTTTGAACGACTCTTAGTATCCCAAAGGTTCATAATAATATATAGTAAACTTCAGGTTTTTTGCAGCCCCCGCGATTGATTATGAAACGATACTCAATATGACAGATAAAGCTGATATTACGAGAGTAGACCTGAAGTTCTGAACTCAAAAATAGTTTGGCAGACCTGGAACATTCCCATAGTTTCTCTAAATGATTTCAGATTTCAAGACCTTCACGGATCTCAGCAGATTATACTGTGCTATTATTTATGGTGAAAACACATAAAGTTTTTCTTGTAGATTTGAAGGACTTCATTATATAACAGTTTGGACGAACCTGGATGTCATAAAGGTTTATAATAATAAAAAAAAAATTAGCCCTCAGATTGGTCCAGTATCCACGGATAAATATGCAACGTTACTCAGTATAGCAGTTATGGCTGTTGTTACGACTGTAGACCTGAAGTCCTGAACTCTAAGGTAGTTTGGCTGATCTGGAATACCCCTGTAGTGCCTCTTAATGACATTTGAGATTTTAAGAGCTTCGCCGATCCCAGCAGATTATGCAATATTACTATTTATGGCGAAAACACATTAAGTTTTTCTTGTAGATTTGAACTACTTCATTATATTACAGTTTGGACGACCCTAAATGTCCCAAAGGTTTCCAATAAGCTAGTTGACTTCAGGTTGCTCCAGTAACTACGGTTGATTACACAACGTTACTCAGTATAACAAATATATCTACTGTTACGAGTGTAGACCTGAAGTTCTGAACTCCAAGGTAGTTTGGCTGACCTGGAATATCCCTATAGTGTCTATAAATGATATTGTAGATGTCAAGAGCTTTACGGATCCCAGTAGGTTATGCAATGCTATTATTTGTGGCGAAAATACACAACCTTATTCTTGTAGAATTAAAGGACTTCACAAAGGAACAGTTTGGAACACCTAGAACATCCCAGAATATAAAATACCTTTTGATAACCTTAACAAAGGCTAAATGTATACATATAAACGTGACCCACATCCAAGCTCAGCTTTAAGAACAACTGGTATGTCAATTATTTCGTTTTTCCAAATTTCATGGTGTTCAAGATGTTCTAGGTTTCCAATGCAGTCCCAAATACAAATATTCCCCATTTTTCCTCAATAGAGGACTCAATTTGCAACAACTTTGCCGAAGACAGTATTCTATTTTATCGAATGGATGAATTTACACAGCCGTTTCTACGATGGGGTCATATATGACCCCTCCGGCTCCAAAGAGTTAAGGAAGTTTCAGAGAAGTTTCGAAAGTCTCAGCAGGATTCCTGGGGCTTTGGGGATGCCTCGAAAGGTCTCAGAGGATTCCAGGGAAGCTAACAGAGGGCCTCCTGGGTGTTTCAGGGGATCTCACGAGTGTTTCAAGGGATCTCAGGGGATTTGAGGGAGCCTTTGGGAAGCTAAGATCTGCTGGTATGCACCTGAAACCCCTTGGGTCCTCTTAAAACGCCCTTAGATATCCTGGTACCCCACGAAAATCCTTAAAACGCCCCCAAGACCCCCTGAAACACCTCGGTCCTCCTTAAAACGCCCCTGAGATATCCTGGTATCGCCTGAAACTCACTGCAACGCCTTCGGCCCCCTTGAAAAGCTTCTGTAAGCCCCCTAAAACGCCCCTGTAACCTCCATAAGCTCTTCCCTATAAACGTCCCCTGGTCACCAATGCCATAGTCACCGTCATTACATTTTCTTATGCATAATATGTGTTCTGAATAGCTCTCCATGTTTTTGTGCAGCTTTTAAAAAAGGTGCATGAATTAAAAGTGCATAGAAATAAACTGCTTAAAAAGTGGTTTTAGTGTAGTACCTAAATCAAATATACGACCTAAATCAAATACATACGGAGAGGAGGTCAAGAAATCCTAATAACATAGACGCCAACTTGTGACGTAGTTAGGAAGTATGGGGGAGGGGGGTTGTGCTTAGCTCTACTTTTGTCGGCTAAATGAACTAGATTCCACGAGATGATTTTGATACTATTTCATTGATATTGAAAGGCCTACCCCGAGTAACAATGAATGCTGAACAGTGAGAGTATTAGCTGAACAATAGCTGGTTCATGGTGTCAATGGCTGAACACAATGACAGCTGAATATTGGTCTGAAGTATATATTCTTCAGCCTCTTTGATCAGCAATACATAAATGGCTAAATATCAAGTAGAATAGAATACAGTACGGACCCGATTTTGTCAGCCCCATTTTGCGACGAACTTTTTGCTCTCATTATCTAACGGTCAAATATTGACCAATTCATTTAAGATCATCATCAAACTACTGCTGAAAGGCAGAACATAGAGGGATTAAAAGTATGAATATCTGTTTAATTTTTTAAGGGGAGCAAAAAATGTGTTTCGAAAAGGGGCTGACAAAATCGGGTCACTTATGTATTATTCATCTGGTTAACCAGCTTTAAAACATACACCAACATGCCGAATTAATCATCTGTTGTTCAACAGATGTTGTTTAATCAAAAGAGAATTTTGACAGCTGTCAACGTTGCTTCTTCATCCTCAATACAGAGTTAGTTCAACTTATGTCTTTACTAATCAGACACAACAAGTAATGCTCTTGATTTCGAGGATATGTAGACAATTGTGTGTGGTGTAGGTGCTAAGGTGAGTGACTATAAATCAGGAGGTCTGAGTTCAATTCCCAGACTTTCCACAGATTAATTTATACATTTCTTAACATCTCTTCTGGAAATAAAAGCAGCTAATGGTAAAAATAGGCTCACGAAAGTGTTTTTATTTTATTTTTACACAATTATTCAATTCAATTGATTGCTGATTAAGCGCATATTAAGCTTTAAATCAGCCTTCCAATGAACCTCAAATCAACTAAAGGTTAAATAAAATCACCAGAATTTGATGTTTAGGAGCTGAATAAAGGATTGTACCTCTTGTGCTCGCTTTTGTTCAAATGAAGGCTGATTTAAAATAGTTGAAGAAACGTTTGTACAGCATCAAATTTTTACCTGGGACGTCACAAGTTGGCGCGTATGTCTAAAAACGTTGAAACTAATATTTTGAGTCTTCCAATAGAAACTCTTTCGGAATTTTCATAATGGAGGCATTACTAATTTCTTCTAGAACTTATCCGAAATTTCTTTAGGGAATTCCATTCCTCACAAATTTCTTCGGATACTTCTGTTGTAACATCGTAAGAATTTCCGAATTCTTCGTAAGGATTCCGTCATAAATTACAAAAGGAATTTCTAAAAGATATGCCAGATTTCTAAATTTTTAAAAAATAAACGTCGGAAGACTTCATAAAGAAACCCCAGGAATTTATGGGAGAGTTGCAGGACAAATTGCCAGAAAAGTAGTGTCTTTTTTAAGAAATTTCAGGTAAATATTTGAAGACATTGCAAGAAAACTTGGTGGAAGAATGACACTAAAAGTTTCTTCATAAACATATCTGTCAATTTTTTCATGACTTCGTGAAGGAATTGTCTAAAAATTTTTCCTTAGAGAAGCTCTTGAAATTAAATTAAATAATTAATTTTAAATTTGCCAAAAGAATTCGTTAATTAATTAGGCGAGAATATTGCGGAGGCATTCGTAAAAAAAATCTGGTGAATTTCCTACAAAAGCTGTAGAAATGATTTCTGAAGGAATTACTGAAGAGATCTAAAAAAAATTGCAGCTAAAATTTTAGAAAAAAAAAACAGGGTATCGCCGAAAAAATATTCGGAGAAATTCACAATTCAATTAGTGGGAAATTCTGTGACTTCTGTAATTTCTGGAAAGAACTGCAGAAGAAGAAGCAGAAGATCTGTTGAAAAAAAAACATCTTAAATCTATGTTAAGTAGAACAATGCCCAAGGATTTCTTTATGTAATTTGTAATTTTAAAACTGGCTACACATTTAATTGCATGGTTTGAGAATGGTTCTCTTTGTTATGTTGTAAACCATATAATGTTATGTTATTTTGTCATTTTGTTCCTGTTAATGGAATCTTAGGCTTTCTAGCGAAACGAGTCTGAAAATAAAGTTAAATAGAACTCTTTTCGATAGGTCGGACTAGAAGCTATCAACTTCAACATTATTAAAATGTGCTTTGGAAATTTTTCAGAACATCATGAATAACTCTTCATAAATAGGAACGCTTACGGCTAAGACTTCTCTCTCTCTCTTCTTGGCGTAACGTCCTCATAGGGACAAAGCCTGCTTCTCAGCTTAGTGTTCTATGAGCACTTCCACAGTTATTAACTGAGAGCTTCCTCTGCCAATGACCATTTTGCATGCGTATATCGTGTGGCAGGCACGACGATACTCTATGCCCAAGGAAGTCAAGGAAATTTCCTTTACGAAAAGATCCTGGACCGACCGGGAATCGAACCCGTCACCCTCAGCATGGTCATGCTGAATACCCGTGCGTTTACCGCCTCGGATAAGTCTTAGTAGTCTCTAATCGCAGTAACGGTTAAAGCTTAGGCTCCCATGCCCCACCAGCAGCCAGATAAATGGGCTTCGCAAACTAAGCATTATTTGTGGCAACACTTTGAGCGGCATGATGGAACTATGCCGAGCACGCTAAGTGTTATTAGACCACTTATGCAGCTGCATGAAGCTAGGGGAAAGACAGATATAATGAGAGTAAATATTTTTTCAAAGTGTTGCTCACCATTCCGCTAGATCTCTCTGGATTACACTGTTTTTTTCCAAAGTGTTGCTTGATTCCAGAAGAAAATCGAGCAGTATTGCCTGATTTTCCGCATTCAAGAGACGTTTCTGAATGGATTCGAACAAAGAAAGTTACTCAGGATTGCTCAGGATCAGATGTAAATGTGTAGTAGGTACAATGTGCAAAGCGAATCATTATGTTACAAACGTACAGTGTATGGTGCAGATGGTTTCCACGAAACTTTCTATGGTTTTGTTTTGACAAATTAACTGATCAATTTCAAATAAATTCTTGTAGAAATTTCCATATGAAAAACTGTCGGAGGAGGTCATGTACAATCACATTACTAAAAATAGAGACATTTGGCAACACTGGTCCAGTTCTAATCAAGGCAAAAAGGTCAGAACAGAACCATGTGGAGTGGATACTAAAACCCCCCATAAATCATAACCGCAGTCAGGTGAGAGTAGCAGCCATCAGGCAATTCTTCTGAAAAGTTCTTCTAACCCAGTATCAGCCATAAAAGAGAACGAAGTTCTCTCGCCGAATCAACTAGGTATTAAAAAAGCGTCCATCGAGAATCTCAATGGGTTATGGGTTAGACTATTGTGGAATCATTCCCCACTTTTGAGCGTTGACTGTATAATTTAAAACTCTTCGACGGCCACTTTCGTCCGAGGCGATGACGGGCATCAGGAAGGCAGGGCAGGTCGTGTCTGCACATAAAAAGAAGCATAAAGGCAAAAGACGATCGCAGTAGGTAGGTAGGTATTGAGTGTGCGTCGAGAAATGGGCACTAAACATTTCTCGGTATTGCGTGCCGGGTCGTGAGACGAATGCCAAATTCACTTTAGTCAGTGGGTTCTTACTTAAGCACTCGTCGGAAGAAACTATACGCGATTGAGTCACCATTATTCGGCGAGCGCAGTTTATTGATTTTTCACTATATTTAGAACGTTATTGTTGTCAGTCATATATTCTTTGTGGTGAAAAGCGCCAAAGGCAAAAGTAGGCCAACGACACCGCCGCAGCCGCGTGTGTGGTTGCTATGGTGGCGCAGAGCTCGTCGCCTGCTGTTCTCGGGTTCACCAGTGACTGCATTAGATCATAATCGCGCGCGCGCGGATGGAACGTCAAACCTGTTCGGGTGCGGATCATCGTCAACGTCAAGTTCAATAACATTGACACAAGCGACGCTGCTTTCTACGAGGTGTTGATTGAGCTTATTGAAGTTGTTAATTAGATGTCCGCTTCAAAACTTGTAGTGCATATCCGATGCACTGCAAGCATTAATTATGACATGTAAAAATATAGAAGTAGGTACTGGATTCTATCATATTTAGGATTTATTTATCTTGTGAATTGTAAACGTCAGGGGTTAACTAGCTTAATGTGTATTTGGATACATGAGTATAAAGCGAGAAAGTGTTTGAGATGTCAGTATATCATGGCTCACTTTGTTCTTACAATATAATGCCGGTTACTGTGATCTCCAACAATTTAATAAATGACTGCACTACACAAACAAATAAAAACCTTTTAAAAATTCCTAGAAACAATTCCTGCATTCGAATTGATTATTTAACCTACTGCAGCTCTGTCCCATTGACAAATTCACCATCATCGCTACGACCCTTTCTTCTGCTCGAGCACTTCCAAATAGCCGAAGCTGCCTGCATTAGGCAACCAACCTGCGTCGCGTTAATCGTCCGTGCTTCCGGTGTTGGCGGCCACCCGAATCACCAACGTCTAAGACCCCGCAAATTAGGTTGATGGCACAGCGCGCTGCTGCTGTTGCGCAACTCTTTCATTCTTCCCCGGAAGGAATAGCTAGGCATATAGGTATGCTGGGCCCGTGTAGTCACAGTAGGCGATGCGCGGAGATGTGCGGGCGGATGGCCGGCATAGCGACGGCGACTGCCTACTACGATCGCGATGATGCCATGATGTCCAAGCGCAAGAAAATACACAAGAAAATGCGCGACTCACGGCCTCCTGCTTCGCCGTCACTGCAGTGTCACCCGCGGCCATCCGCAGATGACAACAGCTTACAGTCAGGAACCACGCGGCCTGCCTGCCTGCCTGCCTGACGACTTGTTTTGTATGTGGATACGCAGAAATTCAAATTTAGGTCAGTACCGTCAGATATATTTATTATTCATTTTATATGTTTATGTGTGTTCTTCCTCGTCTTTCCAGCGCAACGTCGCACCTCGACCTCTTGCGCAGCGGCTAACAGAGGTGCGCAGAGAGGGGTCGAAGAACGCGCAAACTTGATGCGGGAGTAAACAACACATTAATATGAATTTCTTCGAGAGTGGGGGATGACTTGGGAGAAGTGTGGGAGTCATCATGGAACAACGCAACGGGAGGACAGTGATGGTTCTTTCCCTAGCACTATGGAACAGAAACCGACATTATACAAGGAAAACAGGTAAACAAAATCAAATGGAGTTCTTGAGCGATTTATTGAATAAATGTCTTTTCAAGTTGATAGAGTAATTACAATCGGAATCTAGGAAAGAGTTCGAGGAAATATTTCTGATCAAATTCATGGAAAACTTCCTAATTAATTGCAAGGGTGGATTCATAGGGACTTCATGGAACCTTCACAAGGTTTCAGGGCAGCCTTAGGATGTTCCAAAAGATCCATGGAACTTCCTGGAAAACCCATGAAAACCCCTCAGAAATGTTCTAATATCCACTTCAATAAATCCCTAAACTTCCCCCGTCGAAGCCTCCCTGATTACGAAGTCCGAATACCCTCCACTGGTAAGTTATCTCGAATCTACTTCTCTATTAGGGAAAATATGAGTCATCAAACTTGAAGCTTTGATAATACCCTAGAACATCATGGTTATCAAGAAGTTTGAAAAAATGATCTGCACTAGAATCTCACTATTAGTAGAGGTTATTTTGATGCAGCTTTTGCATGCACAGCATAAAAAGGGGGAGAGCTGTTCGGGACCAATACTATGCATAAGAAAATGTAATAATGACGGTAACTATGGCAACGGCGTCCAGGGAGAGTTTATAGGGTTTCAATGCGGTCTTAGGAGGTACGAGGAGGTCTCTGGGACGATTAAGAGGGTCTCAGGGAATTTTATAGGAACCCAGGGGGACCTGGAGGGCATCAGGGGCACTTCAGGGGTATCAGGTACGCTCAAAGCGTACAAGGAACTCCAGAGGGGGTTAAGGGGTTCAGAGCATCTCAGGGGCATCTCATGGGTTTCCAGGGGTTACATGGAGTCCCAGGGGCGCTTCAGAGTTCAAGTGGATCTAACGTGCGCTTCAAGGGGACTCAGAGAGTTCTAGGGACATCAGGAGCGATTCAGGAGTCTTAGGGGTGTTTCAAGCGTTTTCCCATTGTAGTCTTGGGGGCGTTTCAGAAGGACTCAGAGATGTTTTAAGAGGTCCCAAGGAGTCCCCGGAGGCTACCGCTAGTTCTTCGCGAAATACCTGGAGGACTCATAAATGTATCGGGGTATTTCAGGTGGTACCCAGAAGTGGGTTAGTGGGTCAGTAGGTCACAGTGAATTTTTAAGGAGTCCCAGGGGTTTCCGGGGGTTCAAGAGGCGTTTTAGAGTGGTATCTTGAGGTCTTGTTTGTACCCTGTGCAACTTCGATTGTTCTGCTCAATCACCGCGTAGTAATTTCGAATTTTACGGTCATCTGCGCTGGCGTTACTTCTGTCGATATAATATCAACAGGATTTTCAATTCCTGGCACGTGATACCTACGTGGCATTCTGTATTTCGATACCGGATTTCCAACGAAAGTTTTCCACTAAAAGAATAGAAAAGCGAGCAGACGAGACGTGGATTGCTTCTTCTTTCTTCGGTTGAGGTCCAGGTACACCAGTATTTTGCCGTCCGGGCTCACACATCGTAGGTAGATCATTGTCCCGTATTCTTTGTCGCAGGCGCCGCTGAAATTGTTGTGTTCACAAGAGATCACGTTCCTTCCGAATGCAATCAACCTGGGCACAGAGATTGCATCAAACTCGCTGAGGTTTCTCATGAACTCTAGCCATGTAACTGGAGATCGCCACTCAAGAGCTCGTCGCATGAATATTTTGCTTGTCGAAGCTCATGAATGAATAGCTTTCGATGAACTATTACTGGACCACAAGACCATATGGATCGAAAAGTCGTACTATCTCTGAGAGTATGACTCGAAGGGTAACTATGGCCCTTCAGGTCTCCCCAGCTTGGAACCTTGATCCGCAACCTATCCGTAGCTGGCTCCCAAGTCAGACACAACGTCTTCACAGTTGCCTTCTTAGTCAGATAAAGAACTTCATGATCTTCACGCAATAGAAAAGGGATTACTGGACAAAAAAAATCTGAAATATCGTTTTTCCACTTTCACAGATTGAAACCTGATGCTTGCAGAAACTCTCGGACGTCCTTGCAAACAAGTATCCCTTTTTCAACTGTGTGGTAACCCACTAGCATATCATCGTCGTCAAAGGTCTTCACCTGTAAATCCTCCTAGATTTCCCCTAGAATTCTTCCAGCAGATATAAATGAATCCCTCCTGAATTTCCCTGGGAGTTCTCCCAGGGTTTTCCCGGAAATACTTTCACGAACTACCCGGAAATAGTTCCACGATTTCCACAAAAAATCTTCCAGTTTCCTGGGCATTCCTCCAGAAACTACTCGTGAATTTCCAGCAGACGCCAAGGCAGACGCTCGGAAACTCTTTTAGGAGTTTCTCGAGATTTTTTTCAGTAATACTTCTAGAAGTTCCTCGGGAATGTCACCCGGAATTCTTCAGCAATTTCTAAATGAATTCCTCGGGAACTTCACTAGGAGTTTATAGGAAATTCATTTAGGAGCTCCCCGGGAATCTCTCCAGCAGGTTTCCTTTGAGAATTCTTCGAGAATTTCTCCAGAATTTCCTCGAGAGCTCTTCCAACAGTTCCCGGGATTTTTTTTTTCAAGAAAATCTCCAGGAAGAACATTGGAATTCCTCCATGAGTTGCACGACCATTTTTTCAGTGGTTAGAATAAATCTTTGAGAGTTCTCTGAGATTCCTCGAGAATATCTCTAGAAGTACTCTGGGGATTTCAGGAACTCCCCGGAGATTCCAGCAGATTCCCGAGATTCCTCTAGGAGTCCTTCGAGGATTCCTCAACGAGTCTCCCGATAATACCTCCAGCAGTTCCCCGGAAACTCTGAGAGAACTTCCCCCATAACTCCGGGAGGACTTCGCCGAGAAATCTGGGAGGAATTCCCAGAGAACTCCAGGAGGAGTGCTCTGGGAACTCCCATAGGAATTCTCAGTGAACTTCGGAAATAATTCCCGGAGGAATTTCCAGAGAATTCCAGGACGAATTTCCTGGAAACTGTGGGAGAAATTCCCACAAAATTGTGGAAGGAATTCTCAAAAAACTTCGGATGAAATCTCCAGTGAACTCCTTGATAAATTCTCAGGGAACTTCTGGAAAAAAATCCCCCAAAATCCCAAAATCCTGACAGAACTCGCAAGGAACTCCTGGATAAGAAATTCTAGATGAATTTTCGAACAATTCCAGGAGAATTTCTCTAAGCTTTCATGGCGAACTTTTCAGAAAACTCCTGGGGAAGTTTTGGATAAACTTCCGGTGAACTCATGGATAAATTACAGGTGAAAATCGTGAAGGAATTCTCGGGCTGTTTCTGAAGGAAATCCCGGAAAAAATCTGCATGAATTTCCTCGAATATCTAGGAAGAGTTCCCAGGGAACTCCCGCAGATATTTTCCGGAAAATCTGCCATGAGTACCTAAGGAAATCTTGGAGGAATTTATAAATCAAAAAAAAAATCAGAAGGAAATTTCTGGAGAAATGATCTTAAGAATTCCAGGTAAATCATGACAAAAAATCCAGGAAAATCAAACAATACATTCATAGGAAGCTTCTGAAGAAGTTCTCGTGGAACTCCTGAAAATAATCTTGGGAAAACCCTGGTGAGATTCCCGTTAAAATCCGGAATAAAATTCACGGGAAAGTCTTGACGGAATTTCCGTAGCACTGCTGGAGAAGCTCCTGAAGAACTACTAGAGGAGTTTTCGGTGGACTAGCGCTCAGGGAAACTCCTGCAGGAATTCTCGTGAAACTTCTGAAAGAATTTCCGAAAAACTTCTTCCCAGGTAACACCAGGTGGAGTTCCTGTGAAGATGCTGGATAAACTTCCGGGTTAATTCTTTCGGATTTCCTCAAGAAATGCTAGATGAATTTCTTGTATGGATGTATCCCTGGGGAACTCCTGGAGGATTTTCGCGGAACTTAAAGAGAAATTTCAAGGAAAATTTTGGAGGGATTCTTATATAAGTTCTGGAGGAATTTTCGGGAAAAGGTGGAAGAATTCCATAGAAATTTCTGAAAGTAGTCCTGGAGAGTGTTAGTTGGGTACTCATTTTACAAGCACCTTTACGACGAATTAAGGCCGTTACAAATATTTATTTCACTTTTTGTCCCACCACTCTTGGGCAGGTCGAGGGGGGGATAAAAATAATAAAGCATTTATTCTAAAAAATATTAAAAACTCATCGGATTTGTAAAGAATTTTTAGCTAGACCCGATATTTTGATAAATATTTTTTTAACTGCCTCCTCAAAATGCAAAATCCTTCCAAAAAATTTTGAAGGGGGGGAGACAAAAAGTCAAAATTAAATTTGTATCCGCCTAATTTAGTATGATGCTGAATAACACTTGGATAATTTTCAGGCACAATCTTTGTTCTGATTTTGTTCACACAAATTTGGAGAAACTATAAAGCATAGGGGAGACTGAGGAGACTTGATCCCTGGGGAGACTTGTTCCCCCCATATTTGCTCGGAATCAAAAACATTTTTCTTCTGGCATAATTTTTCCAAAACTACTCCTGGACAAACGACTATGTTTTAGCTACAAGTGATTTCGATTGTACATTGCATTATTTTTTAACGGCTGATGGTTTATTTTCAGTCCTTCAGAAATCTTTTAGGCGTTTCCGAAAAATCTCAATAACTTTGTGAAAATTAAACCAAATCGTGCCAAAATTTCACAGCACATAGTTTAAATAGAATACTTTCAAACTTGTTTATCCAAATAAGGCTGTTGTTAACATATTTTAATTAATTCAGCTTAGTATACACAACAGTGACATGGGGAGACTTGATCCCTCGAGGATTACACACACATTATACATTTGAAAAATAAAATTCTATTCGGAAGCCTCTATTTACTTGGAATTCTAGTCTATTCAACGATAAAATGTGTCAGATAATTATAACATTAGTACAAACCAAGAAAAGGGGGATCAAGTCTCCCCATTTTAAAAATACGGCATATCCTTAAAAATTTAAGGAAATCTTACAATTTCAAACACTTCAAATTCATAGAAAATACAAGAAAACTCGAAAAGAAAATGAATAGGAAGACTCTGGAATTATTTTCTCTTTAAATACACCATGTGCTTAAAGGGGGATCAAGTGTCACCCATTTTTGAAATATACATCATAAGACATGCCTCCATAAAAACACAGTTTTGAAAACTTTAACAATAATTTAAAGGCCTTCTGTTGTGTATTAACTTGCAATAGATGTTTACCTGCCATTTTGTACGGAAATCGGATCTAGTTTTGTGTTTTTCTTGAAGATTCAGGTAAATTTAGAAAAAGGGATCAAGTCTCCCCAGTCTCCCCTAGTGTTGTGTACTAACCGAAGTATGTGTTGTTAAATCATTTAACAACTATATAGTAAAACTGTTATTCAGCTTTAGCAAAAATGAATAAAAATAAATAAAAAGCAAAATTTTTCAATTTCCGCGAGAGTTTATGATTAGCAATTCTGCTGTGAACAACTATTGGGAAATCGATTTGGGTGGTAGGTTGCCCACAGAAGGAATGCGGGGGAGGGGGGTGTTTAATGGTCCTGATCGATACCAATCGATCATCTTGCATTAGGCTGGCCAGATTGGGTCCATTCCGATTCGACAACAACACTTAAAACCGAATTTCATAACACACTTAAGACAATTCACACCGTCTTCAGCCAGAGGCTGCACAGACTGAACGAACACATTACTTACACTAGACAACGGAACACCCAGTGGCCCAGTGGAGAATTTTTCGTTTGACGAAAAGTTTCCACCGACTGAAGCGAGAATCGAACCCACATTCCGTGGCTTACGATACGCCTAGACGACTGCCGCCGCTAACCGCACGGCCACGAAGCCCACAATACAACTATTACATTTATTTCATAATATATACAGTCAATAGTCACGGTCACGGTACATTAAAGTGATATAAAACATAGAGATACATGGGACCGTGACCGCATGTTCCAACGAGCTTAACCGAACTAAATTGTGGGTTTAATCCCTAAACTGATTAGGCTCTGTATACCTTGGATGAGTTCCAGTCGGTAGCCTTCTGTTCATATTATAATCCTTGTACTTCTCCATGTTGCAAACAGGGAGAGTGAGTAGTGCAGATTCGCCGCATTTGCATATGAAAACTTCACATGCGCATGCAGGCTGGGTGGGTAATACTACTTCTGAACACTTCCCGTGGTTTGATAATGATCAGACTTCGACTCCTATTCAGCAGTGGTGAATTGGCACAGAACAATATGGTTAACAACTGAACAACACATAAATTCGGCTGCTGTTCAGTTAAAAACACGTGTTTTTCATCCAAAAACACATTATTCAGTTACATGTGCTAATTTTCCCATGAACTTAAGAAGAAGCAGAAAAGGGTCTTTTTAAACTATTTTGTAAAGTAATTATTGCGAGTCGAATAAAAATCTTGTTAAACGCTTGAAAAGTGTTCTACATTATCATTGTAAATACCAGTTCGAAGGGTTGAACATTGGTTACTTTTTCAATTGAAAAAGCATTTGTACAGTAATGTGTACAGCATAATTTTAGTTCAGCTATCATTACTATTATAAAGCAACAATTCAGCATGCATGCTTGTTTGCGGCTTGCGATAGAGGGAATCCCCGGGAAATTTAAGGATGAATTCCCGTGGAGCTGCTGGAGAAGTTTCTTAAGAACTACTGGGGGAGCTTCCTGGTGAGCTCTGTAAAAGTGCCTGGGGAACTCATTAAAAACGCTAAATAAATGTTCGAGTAAATTTTGGAACTATTTCCAAGATATCCAATGAAAATGCTTATAAATTTCTGATGATGCAGTCTTGTAGGAGATATAGTCGGAGAAAGCTCAAGGATTCGTACACAAATGCTCAAGGGGATCGTCTAGAGGAGTTCCCATGGAGCTACTGGAAGTAGTTCTGAGAAAACCTGAAGAAAATTGTCATGGTACTCATCAGGGATGTTTTCGATCACCTGGCAATCGTTTGACTCATTTGTCCATAACTCAGTTCAGAAACCTAATATTGAATTGTGGTGTTCGGCAAAGTAGTAGATTAGTGTTTTGTCTACAATTCTCACCAAGGATGTCATATTCTAACTTTTATATATATACGGCGCTAGAGCGCTAATACCAGCTACTCATACTAAACGATCGAAAAATCCGATCGTTTAGTATGAGTAGCTGGTACTAACACTTTTACGACGTAAATATTAGAGTTAGAATATGGCGCCCTTGGTGATAATTGTAGGAAAAACACTGATCTACAACTTTGCTGAACATCAATTTCCAATATAGGGATTCTGAATTGAGTTATGAACAAATGACTCAAACGATTGTCAAGTGATCGAAAACATCCTTGGTACTCATGAAAAGAATTCCGGGTGAACTATTGTTGGAATTCCCCTGGAACTAACGCAGGAGTTCCTGGGTAACTGCTGGAGGAACTCCCGGGGAAATTCTGCAGCTGCTGTTGTGATTGCTTCCAACTCTCATGTTTTCCTCGGTTATCCGATGAACTTATTCAGTTGCCTGCCAGAAATTGCCTGGATAGACTCGCAAGGAAACAGCGGAAGTAACATTTTTGTTTTCACTTAATACTCCGCGTTCTTACCATCTTTGCCGGAGCGGTCAGACCAAGCTTCCAAGCTTCTGGACCAGCACTTTTCTATCAACGATCTTCATTCTGCCAAAACTCGAACACTGTTCAGTGGAATGTGGACCTTTTTTGCAAGGCTTCGAAAGTTTTTTTGATATCATTGGTCTTCCGTACCGACGTTGATTGTTATAATAGCACAAGAATTCTAAAGAGAATCGACTATCGTTGTATACGATGGAATGTTCTTAAAACGGTGGTACTAATATGTGATACGAAGCGTATCGTCATCCAACTTATGCGAAAGCATGGAAGCTAGCAGCGTGATCCACTGCAAAATATCTTCTCTAAACTTTTCCAATTGCTGTAAGTTGACATTGAATAATGCTTTTACGTGTTCCTGAGCTTATGGTTTTCGAACCTGGACTCCAAAATGCCCCACGCAAGATCATAATTGGCAGCTGTAACCCAAATCTGGTTGATCTGATACAGAGCGTTGTCCTTCAGCGAAGTGCGGAGGTAGTTGAACTTATCAATTGCAGGATCTACAGTTGTCCCGAAAGTTCATCCAGCATCCCAGAGAAAGTAGGTAACTTCATTTCAGGATATCTTATCCGCGATGGCTAACAAGTGTGGACCTCATCCCTTCGGCGTTCAACAACCTCCGTTTATACACTGACCTTTAGAACTAGCGTCTGCATCAATCCAATATATCGGCACCAACATTTCAAAAGGGCGTAACTGCATTTGGAAGTAATACCTTCTTTCAAAGCTGTAGGTCATACTGCCTTCCTTACACTGAAACCACCATGGTTGTCGGAAAGAGGAGAGTTTTTCCCATCTGATACTTGTTGTGAAAAACATGGAAATCATAACACATGATCCACAGCTTTAAAAGATGGTGATGGTTCCAAAAGCAGTTACGCCCTTTTGAAATGTTGGTGTCGATATTTACTTTCGATGTCCCTTCTTTCCCTCCTCAGTGAGCCCCAGCCATCTCCACAGTATTTATCATACACTTCATACTGTTTCTTTAATCGTAGATTCTCTGCATCTTTGTCCCGTTCCGCCTGGTACAACGACAAGAGCTCTTACTTATTCTCCAAAGTTATCAAATCAAGGTATTCTTTTTTTATCTGTATTAACGAGATTTTTAGCCCTAGGCTAGTTCATCTCGGAACCCACGCTTTACTTCCCTTCCGAAGGAAGAACTCACATATTTTGTGAGTTTGTCGGGAGTGGAATTCGATTCCAGGTTCTCGGTGTGATAGCCAAGTGTTCTAACTGTTCTGGCAGCACGGACAATGACAGCCATCAGCGTCGATTGCAGAATACGTACGAAGCAGATTGTCATTCTTTCAAACAATAGCCAGGGAAACAGATGCATGGCGAATGGAATGTACGAAAGCTGTTCCCACGAGATAGTGAATTCTAAATTAATGATATTTTGTGAGATTTATACTGCTATATTTCGCTAGGAGTGTGTCGGGCTAATGTGCGCTAGATACGATAGCATATTGTGATTTGTGAAATCGTAGTATATATCTTGTGTGAGTGGCTAGTGGACTCTTTACTTTGGATATTAGGAGTATGTTTGCTAATTACATGATCCATATTACAGGTTCGAATACTAGATCGCACACTACTTCTGCACATACGTTAGCATAATTTCTCCTCCGTCTCTGTAGTAAGATTAGGTAATGATTACCCCGATGATTGCTTAATAATGCATTGATTAGGACTATTATTGCTTGGTTGTTTAGGTAGCGATTACTGAATTCCTCCGCGTCCTGAATTTCTACGGCTAGAGTCCTGAGCTGGTAGGGAAAGACTAAATGTATGTATAATATGAATTCCCTTTGAAACGATGAAATAAAAGTTACATTTCTTTTAGCTTTGAGCTGCGCAAATTAAAGCCTGCTGCGAGATTTTTTCCTCTACCAACACTAACCATAACACCAGGTCCGCTCCATCAAGGTATTCTTGTTTCACAAGTTCTCTCAGCCATGCACCGTCATCGTTAAGGTGCCATTAGACTGTTTGTCATTATGCCAGATACTTGCCATAGGGCACTGCATGAAATTCTCTCCTTCTCTTTCACTCCTACAGAAATTTTGTAAACAACAAGGCCAAGAAACGTCAAAATCCCATACAAAATCAAAACAGTGCAGTGCCCTATTGAAGGTCGACATTTATCCAAGGTTGCTATGATTCCCGTTGAGTTGGTCATGTGTTGGGCTTGTTTGGCCAAAATTTGGCATGACTTATGGGATCCTTAGACCTTAAACGGAATCACACGAGTAATGTCCGTTCAGTGTAAAATTCCTGGATTTCGACGCAGCATTTTTAAAACTGATCCACAGTGACACAGATCAAACCTGAAGCTGGACGTCCACGGTGAAAGAGAAATAAAAATCGATGCTAAATTATTCATAGCGCGCGGGCATGACTTCTTTCACCGAGCAAACAACAACATTCTAAAAGCACACTGACCGAAGAGGATGACGACCGACAGGCGGACAGTCGGTCGTCGTGCGATTTTGCGCCGTACTTTGCGCGATTGGAAATTCAAAATCAAAGCGCTTCGCGTACATATTCGAATGTGTCCTTTCAAGATCATCTTGTCTCGTCCGTCAGCCGACAGCAGCAGGCAGCTTAGTCGAATCAAGATGACTTACTTTCCCGCACGCTGCGAGTGCGTGATGAGCTACTCGCGGAAGGGCAGAGGGTGCCAGCTAATGGATTCTGGCCGCCTTCTGGGATGAGTCGCGTTCCCCAGTCACGTACCAAGAGAAGCAGAAGCCGATGGCACAAATTACATATCTGTTGCGCGAAATTAAAAACGAATCTTGTGTCGTGCCCCTCCCTGGCTCATCCTGCAGGGAATCCCGTCTTGACTCCCGATAAAGCCTACTGAGATCTGTACTGCATACGTTGATCTCCTCACGTCTGTCTGGATGATATGGTGGTGGATGATGACACGCGTTCTTAGCTTTATGGAAGCCGTGTGGTGCAATTATCGCATCATCTTCATTGCGCGATGAGCGTCATTGTGACGAGTGATCACGAAAGAAAGTGATTTTGGGGTAGCGCAGCCGGAAATTTACCGTTAGATGGATTAAGTAATACGTAGATTACGGAACAGACCTACATCACAATGAATCCCTCAAATTTACAGTAACAGTGAATTAGTATGAAATACGTAATATAAATTGTTCTTAATTCCACAACGTTTTATCAGCTTTTTACCCTTCTTACACCCATAAGAAGGGTATAAATACCGCTCGAAAAACCGACTTTCGATCCGGGGCCCGCAGGGCCGAGTCTCATATACCAATCAACTCAGCTCGACGAACTGAGCAAATGTCTGTGTGTGTGTGTGTGTGTGTGTGTGTGTGTGTGTGTGTGTGTGTGTGTGTGTGTGTGTGTGTGTGTGTGTGTGTGTGTGTGTGTGTGTGTGTGTGTGTGTGTGTGTGTGTGTGTGTGTGTGTGTGTGTGTGTGTGTGTGTGTGTGTGTGTGTTTGTGTGTATGTGTGTGTGTGTGTGTGTGTGTGTGTGTGTGTGTGTGTGTGTGTGTGTGTGTGTGTGTGTGTGTGTGTGTGTGTGTGTGTATGTGTGTGTGTGTGTGTGTGTGTGTGTGTGTGCGTATGTTACAAAAAAAAGCCACGCACGTTTCTCAGCCGTCTGATATCCGATTTGGATTCTCTTAGTTGCAAATGAAAGCTACAACATCCTAGTAGAACCCTATTGAATTTTATTACGATCGGACATTTGGTTACCGAGATATCTTTCGAAGAGTACTTTAAAGTAATATTGGTTAGCCCTTTGAGAGATTTTTGACATTAACATATTGATGAATATCTCAGCCGTCTGTCAACCGATTTGAGTTCTCTTGCTACAACATCCTAGTAGAACGCTCTGAAATTTTATTTCCATTGGACATTTGGTTACTGAGATATCTTTCGAAGAGTACTTAGGAGTTATACAACTAAACTTTTCGAGATTTTTAACAAATTGTATCATACTGAATATCTCAGCCGTGTGTCAATCGATTTGGGTTCTCTTGGCACCAAATGAAAGCTACAACATCCTAGTAGATTGCTCAGAAATTTTATTAGGATTGGACATTTGGTTACAGAGATATCTTTCGAAGTGTACTTAGGATTTATTCAACTAAACTTTTTGACATTTTTGACCAAGTGTAACATAATAAATATCTCAACCGTCTGTCAACCGATTTCGGTTCTCTTGGCACCAAATGAAAGCTATAACATCCTAGTAGAACCCTATAAAATTTTATTAGGATTGGACATTTGGTTATCGAGATATCTTTTAAAGAGTACTTGGGAGTAATACAGGTTAACCTTTTGAGAGATTTTTGACCAAGTGTTTCATAATAAATATCTCAGCCGTTTGTCAACCGATTTGGGATCACTTAGCACCAAATGAAAGCTACAGTATCCTTGTAAAAGGCCCTGAAATTTTATTTCGATTGGACATTTGGTTACTGAGATATCTTACGAAGAGTATTTCAATAAATTCCTTTTTTATTATTATATTCGTTTGTTATCTTGCATGAGCTTTTGACCAGTCTATGGGAAATTATTGTTCAATCAATAATGCTGACCTCATATAAAGTGTATACTAGCAGGTTATTGTTTTCAATAAAATTATAAATAACAAATTACAAATAAACAGGAATTCTATGAAAACTAACAATATGTTAAATGAAAGCTTTGAATTTATGTATTGTGTGAAATATGCGTGAACTGGACAGCCAAAATAACTAGCTAATGCCAAAACTGATTAACTTAGTAGATACCTATATAATTTTTGTCCTTTCTGCACCATAACCATGAATACCAAGTACTTCAGAGCTAATTTATTCCACTGATTAAGAGATATTAGACAAAGTGTATCTCGCTGATTTTCTTATCGATTTGTTAATCGATTCAAGATCTTTTAGCAGTTAACAAAAGATACAATATTCCAGAATAAGCTATTTTTTTTTAAATTTCACACAAGATTCAAGAAGGTGTCTGGCACATCTGGTAGTTAAGTCCATGGTCCATGGAAACCAATCCACTAGATGCCAAATCCACAACTTTTGATCCATCACACAAAATAAATATGTTAAATACAAATTATACAACAATAGTTTTAATAAGTGTAAGAAGGGTTCTGTTCACCATAGGTGGATTAAATCGGGTTTTTATTACCTAAACTATGTTTTATTAATAGCTATGGAAAGGTTCAAAGATCACTAAGTTTAGGAGCAAGCTTTTTCCAATTTGAGACGTAATGAATTGAAATATGTACAGTATCTAATCAAAATTCGAAATTTTTCTGCATACATTTGGCCTAGTTGTTTCTATACAAACTTCAAGATTTTTGGACGACCCCTAAACTTATTTTTTTTTTCGCTCAAATGAGCGTAACTTCTGAGAGTGCAAAACAACTTACAGTTCAAATAGATTTATCAACGGGTCGCAGTGACTTAGATACCACTCCAAAAATGAAATTTCGATAGAGACCCCAGATGGTCTAGTTTCATATACCTATCGACTCAGCTCGACGAGTTGAGATGATGTCTGTGTGTGTATGTATGTGTGTGTGTATGTGTACAAAAAAAGGTCACCTCACTTTTAGATAGTAAATATCAACCGATTTTTACGATCGGCAGCTCATTCGACGCGGAATCTGGTCCCATTGTTTCCTATTGAAAATGGTTCGGATCGGTTCAGCCGTTCCGGAGTTATGGCCTTTTAGGTGTTCCGGAACCGGTACCCCTGGAAGGGGCCAGACATGAAAATGTACCAAACCCATGCATGCGACCCATCAAACCACGGCATTTACGATTATCTGATGAACGGTAAGCAGGAAAATAACCTCAGACCATATCTGAACCGGTAGTATTCCGGAACCGGTTCCGGATGTCCCACCGGAAGTGGCCAAATATAAAGGAGTACCAAACCCATGCATGCAATACAACAAATAACGGCTTTTCTGATAACCTGATGACTGATTATCAAATAAATTGGTTAGGATCACATTAGACACCGCCGGTTGTATTCCGGAACCAGTTCCGGGTGTCCCTCCGAAAGCGGCTAAATATAAAATTGAACTGAACCTATGTATGCGCCACAGCAAGGCTAGGATTTTTTGATAACCTTATGAACGTTAGCAAGCAAACAGGTTCCGATCGGTGAAAAACATGTTTTACGCATATGGTCAAATCTCAACCGTTACGTAGTAATTACATGTTTTTGACTTTGCTTGTCTCAAGCTGGCTATAACTTGAAAATGGTCAAACTTATCGCATTTGAAAGATTATTAAATTTGCTACCAAAAAGATCTTGGAATCTATTGGTTTAGTTGGATAACTAAAGCAAAAAAGCTCGAAAGTAGTGTTTTGCCTTTCTCGCACACTTAGTGTACTAAAAAACTATAGGATCACTCAAAAAACGATTTTTCGAAAAAGGCTCGGTGGATCAAGTCGCATATACCAATCAACTCAGTTCAACGAATTGAGATTATGTGTGTATGTCTGCATGTGTGTATGTATGTATGTATGTATGTATGTGCGCAAAATAAGTTTACTCACTTTTAAGGCACTTCCCATTGGCCTATTTTTCGGATTATAGCTTGAATCGAACATTGAATTGTTTGCTATCCAAAATGGTCCAGATCGGCCAAGGCGTTCCGGAGTTATGGCCATTTCAGTGATCCGGACCAGCATCGGTAGAACTGGCCGTATATAAAACTGAACTAGCCCATCATGCGATAAATCAAACTGCGGCAATTTTTGTAACCCTTAGCATGAGTACAATGATACATATTGCCCATTTTACTGGCATTTTACCAGATTAGCTGGTATGTCTGAAACATACTGGAAAAACTTGTAATTAGAAGGCACGAAATGTTACTAATTGGCAAATTGAGAGATGAAATTTGTGAAAAAAATCGCGTTCTGGTGGGATTCGAACCCACGACTCCGTATTCGCTAGACCGGCGCTTTAACCAACTAAGCCACAGAACAGGTAATGGTTCTGCGGAATAGAAAGCCAAACTGACTCCGAAGCTGCACCGTGAACACTCCTATTTCACAAACTCATCTCCCTTTTCGGCTTAGATGCCAATCCATAACACACTCCCATTTGTGCCCACTAACTACAAGTGCGAGCGAATTATTTATATGAAGCCGAGACTTACTCTCACAGTAAGTCTCGGCTTCATATAAATAATTCGCTCGCACTTGTAGTTAGTGGGCACAAATAGGAGTGTGTTGTGGATTGGCATCTAAGCCGAAAAGGGAGATGAGTTTGTGAAATAGGAGTGTTCACGGTGCAGCTTCGGAGTCAGTTTGGCTTTCTATTCCGCAGAACCACTACCTGTTCTGTGGCTTAGTTGGTTAAAGCGCCGGTCTAGCGAATACGGAGTCGTGGGTTCGAATCCCACCAGAACGCGATTTTTGTCACAAATTTCATCTCTCAATTTGCCAATTAGCAACATTTCGTGCCTTCTAATTACAAGTTTTTCCAGTACCCTTAGCATGGTTGACGAGTTTTGTGCGGAAATCAACACTGGAGACCAGATCCACGATGTCGGCCCAAAATTCAAGATGGCAGCCAAATGTTCAAGGTGGCGGCTCAAAATTCAAGATAGCGGCTGTTTACTAGAGATTTAGGTTCTTAAAGCATGCTATATGGGAATATTTAATATGGGGAAGATATCTGGACTTCTAAAATGGCGACTAGAATATTCAAGATGGCGGTCTGAAATCCAAGATGGTGGCTTCAAATTCAAGATGGCGTCTCTTTAAAGAAGTTTAAGGCTCTAAAACCATGTGTTACCGTTGCGATGATCTGCGTTTGTTTATTTGTATTTTTTAGAATATTGTTATATTTGATGTTAGTAATGTTAGTAATTGTTAGTTAAAAATATAATAAAATCTATGACTATTGGTTAGTTGTTCTTGTTAATTGCTAGTAAAATTGTTATTTGTTTGTTAATAATTGTTAAATATTGTTAGTAATGTATAATCACTCCGATAGAGCTAGGGACAAAAATTGTTAAAACACGAAAACACCTTGAACACGCCTAACAATCTAAAAGCACGGAGGGTTCGAAAAAGAGGGGATAAGAGAGTTGCCAGATGAATGCCTCGTCAAAAAGAGAATAAATAAAGGTTGATGAGGGAAAAGGAAGGAAAAGGGGGAGCAGGCTACTGGGTCGAATAGCGCTAAAGCTAAAGCCTATTCAAATCTTGAGCTCAAAGCGAACAGACACGGAAATCTTACCACCGTATTAAAGTGACCGTTGCAGTTTAGAAGTTAGTACTTGAAAAAGTTTTAGTAAACCACCTGAGTGGAATTCAAAGTTGGAATCAGGTATGGTAACCGGAAGATAACTGTTATAAGGACATCCAACAGCACCCAGTAGCCCTCTAACGTTAAATGCTTTCCTGACCTCATTATTAGGACCCATTACCGTTGGCCTGCTAAAGGTCTCCCACGAGCCGCCAAATTCCGTGGTGAACACCTGGAAGCAGCCTCCGCTTTAGGGCCTCCGTCTAAAAAGTGCCCAGTACGACGACCCGTTTGAGAGTCCATAGCGTCCTCTGACCCCTTGGTGCAACCCTGGAAGACCCCAGTACTCCGAAGCATCGGCCTCGCCGGTCAAGCCGCGCCCCGGTCAACCGTTTTGTGTTCTCTGAAGACCTCAGGGACCTGCGAGGACGTCCTGGACCCGTGGACAGCCCGAAAACCCGCCAGATCATCAAGAACCCCTCCACGTGCTGCACTTCCGCCGGCCGGCCTCATCGAGACGAGATACACGCCACACCTCCTACACTCACACACCTCGTAAGTCCAATAAACCAATTATAGAAAGAAGAGTGCGTTTTCTTGAACCCTTGACGAGCTCACGCCGACCCTAAGAGTCTCTCGTGCTAGGGCAGGTCCATCCGACCCGCCGGGTAACAATTGACGCCCAACTGAAAAAGCTCTGATCAAGGATTCAAGTGACCACTCTCTCGGAGTGAACAGAAAATTAGGTTATCAAATTATAGTGTTCTATGGAATCAGATTTGCAAAAGCAGTGAAATCGAGCCGGTAGCACCAAATAGTTCTTGCCCGTAAAGTGAAAATTTTCTAAATAGCATACTACTAGTGCGCGTACCCTCACAAAAGCTCGCAGTGTGGCTGTGTATGCACCAAATAGCGAAATATTAGGAAACGAATTGAATTGGTTGAAGTTTTTTTTGTTAATGGGTCTTGATTCGCCTAAAAATCCTTAGTAGTGAATTTTTCAATTGAAAGTATTTTTTCGATCGGATATTGTGTATGAATAAAGCGAACATCGTCACAATAGCCTGCATTCATTACTCGAATAGCGCCATTCAACAGAACAATGGACATGCAAACAATGTACGCGTCCATGGATGTCTCCCATCTTTCAGTCGATGAGGTAGAATACGAGTTATTGATTAGGAACATTTTGTTCCACTTCGATGAGCATGAAAGTATCAAGAGAAGAAAACTCAAGGACAAATTGAAAAGTGAGAAAGAAACGAAGTCGTTTGCTTTTTCACAACCGTGGCGAAATTTGGATGAAGAGTTAGTCACTATAAGTTCAAAGCTTAAGGTCATTGGTGGTTTACTCGAGAATCCTAAAACCGATGCTAGGCAACGTCAGAAGTTAAAAACGCGTTTAGTTCACTACCGTGTTCGAAACTACATTTTATCCAAAGCTAAGGGAGCAGACAAGTTCAGAAACGAAATAGTTAAAGTGGGACGTCAAGCGACGGAACTGTTCGGGCGATTTTTCCCCGAAGTGAATGAAGCTGGCGCCCATTCAGAAGATTCCGAACGGCTAGAAACAGACTTGAATAATGTGCTAGAAGAAGTTAGAAGTGAAATAGAAGTTCTGAACGAAACAACCGCGTCAGGAAAAGAGATAGAGGAAGAGTTAGAACAGGCAGCAGCGACGAGCCAGGTATTAGAGTTGAAGAAGAAGGAAATGAATGACTCCCTTAAGCGGGCAGAAGATATTTTGAAAGTGTTGTCGGAGTATGAGGAAGGAAAGAAAGAAAATCCGATGGAGCTTATCGCGGTTTTCAAAACGTTTGTGCGACAAACCACCGAGCAGCAAAGGCAGATGAGAGAAAAGCAAATCGTAGAAGAGGAAAGAAAAATGAAGGAAGCAAAAGATAGCATGGAACGGAAAAAGAGATTAGAAAAAGTGCTGATCAGTTTGAATGATCGTCTCAAAAAAGAGCCAGATGGTTCTGATGAGAAAAGCCCAATGAAAAGTATAGAGCAGGAGAAACCAAAGGTTCAGTTAGAGGATAGAAAGCAGGGGGAGAAAATGATTAGTTTCAAACACGATTCAGATGATTGCGGACAGGACATTTCTGATGAGAGTAGAGAGAAGTCGAAACATAGGAAAGAGCGTAAATCAGTCAAGAAGGGAAATAGCTCGTCGAAACGAGGAAAGAAGAAGCGACATCGTAAACCGAGCTATTCGTCGACTTCTAGCACAACGTCCGTTACAGAAAGCTCCGAGTTTTCTAGTTCGGGAAGTAGTTCAGGTTCAGGTACGGATACCGATTCAGAGCACAGGAGAAAGGGAAGAGGAAGGAGGGAAAGTAGGAGAAATAGAGAGCTGAAGAGAATGCCTGTTGCTGAGTGGAGATTGAAGTACGATGGGAAGGATCAGGGTCGAAAGTTGTCCGAATTTTTGAAGGAGATTAAAATGAGATGTATTTCCGAGGACATCTCAGAGAAAGAGTTATTTAGGAGTGCCATTCATCTCTTCTCAGGTCGCGCGAAAGACTGGTTCATTGAGGGAGTTGAAAATAAAGATTTTCGGAACTGGCATGAGCTAAAAAGGGAACTAAAACGGGAATTTTTGCCTCCCGATTTGGATTTCCAGCTTGAGGTACAAGCCACAGAAAGACGTCAGGCCAGGGGTGAGAAATTTACTGATTATCTTCATGATATGATGAAAATTTTCCACTCGATGACCCGGCCAATCTCAGATCGTAGGAAGTTCGACATCATCTGGCGTAATCTCCGCTTCGATTATAAAAACGCCATGACCGGTGCAGGAGTTAGATCGTTATCCAAGCTGAAAAAGTACGGACGCATTATTGATGAGAATTTTTGGTCGATGTTCCATAAATCTCACGACAATATGACCCGGGGTAGAAATGCTCAGGTCAATGAAGTTTCTGCATCGGATCCGTCTAAGTCCAAAGCTTTCCCTCAAAATTCGAGCACTGCGACACGTGTCTTCACTCGCAGCAAGCCTAGAAATGAACCCACAGAGAAAACCAAACCATTATCGGAGACGAAAAATGTAGGAGAGAAGAAGGGAGAAAAGCCTGCGGACCCGATGGAGGGTTCGTCGAAAGGGACTCTGATAGCGATGGCTGAAAATTATCGACGGCCGCCTTTCGGGGTGTGCTATAACTGCAGATTGAGTGGGCATCATTATGCAGATTGCCCCAAACCAAAGGGCAAATTTTGTAGAATATGTGGGTTTGCGGATGTAATTACTCCCGCTTGTCCAGTGTGCCAAAAAAACGAGGCGGATTCAGCTTGAGGAGGCAAGCTGAAGTTGGTCGCCAAAACCCTCCACAATATGATCGTGTCACTGAGGAGCTTGCAGTCAATGGATTTGAACCCGTCTCTGAGAACGATTACTCTCCCGTCTCCAGCGTGGAAGAGCTTTCCGTTCGGGTCGATGGAGACACTCGGCCGTTTGTAAAAGTGAGTGTGCTTGGAAGGGAAATTATCGGTCTTTTAGACAGTGGAGCTCACCGCTCAGTCTTAGGAGCAGGGTGCAAAAAGCTTATCAATTTGCTAAAATTGAAAATTTTTCCTTCTGATGTACAGGTACAGACTGCATCAGGCTCCACAATTGAGGTTGAAGGTTTTGTGTATTTGCCCATCACTTTCAACGATGAAAACCGCATTATTAAGACTCTCGTGGCGCCCAAACTCAAACGTAGATTGATTTTAGGATTTAATGATTTCTGGAGAGCTTTTAAAATACAACCCGTTGTCTTAAGTCGAGAGTCTCGGAGAAGGGAAAAAGAGTTGGTTGAAAACTTGAAAGTGGAGGAGTTGGAGTGGAATGAGAAAGGGGAAAAGGAGGGAGATCTAAGCGAGACGCAAAAAGCCCAGTTAGAGGAGGTCAAGCTCCAATTTAAAATTGCAATAGAGGGGCAAATTTTAGATGTTACTCCTCTCGCGACTCATAAAATAGAGCTCAAGGATGAGTTTAAAAATGCACCCCCTATCAGGATAAATCCATATCCGACATCCCCTGAGATGCAAAAACGCATCAATTTAGAACTAGACAACATGTTAAAACAACAAGTCATAGAGCCCAGCAAAAGTGAGTGGTCTCAGAGCACCGTCCCAGTCATTAAACCGACTGGGGACGTACGGTTGTGTCTAGATGCGAGACGGCTCAATGAAAGAACCAAACGCGACGCTTATCCACTCCCACACCAAGACAGAATATTGAGCCGATTGGGTGCCAGCAAGTATTTAACCACTATTGATTTGACGAAGGCCTTTTTACAAATACCGCTGCACCAAAAGTCCCGCAAATATACCGCCTTTTCGGTGTTAGGGAGAGGATTGTTCCAGTTCACCAGGCTTCCATTTGGATTAGTCAATAGTCCAGCCACATTGGCTAGACTGATGGATGACGTCCTGGGCCATGGTGAACTGGAACCAAATGTGTTCGTGTACCTCGACGACATTGTCGTGGTAAACGACACATTTGAAGCCCACATTCAAACCCTAACTGAAGTCGCTCGTCGGTTGAAGACAGCTAATCTGTCTATCAACCTCGACAAATCTCGATTTTGTTTGAGAGAATTGCCCTATCTTGGGTATATACTCTCTCCCGAAGGCCTGAAACCCAACCCCGATCGTATCGAAGCGATCGTTAATTACGAGAGACCGGCGTCTCTCAAATCACTGCGCCGATTTCTGGGGATGGCCAATTATTATAGGCGGTTCATCCCAGGATTCAGTGAGCTCTCAGCGCCTCTCACGGATCTCCTGAAGAAAAAGCCCAAAACCCTGATTTGGAACCCGAAAGCAGAACAGGCTTTCTTGAATCTCAAAGAAAGTTTGATTGCTTCACCCGTACTGGCAAACCCCAATTTTGACCTTCCCTTTCAAATTCAGTCAGATGCAAGCGATAGCGCCATCGCAGCAATACTGACCCAACAGCACGATGAGGGCGAGAAAATAATTGCTTATTTTTCTCAGAAGCTCTCACCTGCCCAAAAAGCCTACGCAGCTTCTGAAAAAGAAGGGTTGGCAGTCCTCTGTGCCATTGAAAAATTCCGGCCATACATAGAAGGATCACTTTTTACTGTGGTCACAGATGCCTCAGCTCTGACTCACATCATGAAGGGTAAGTGGCGCACATCCTCCAGATTGAGCAGATGGAGCATCGAATTGCAAGGATACGACATGGAAATACGACATAGGCGGGGGAAGGACAATGTCATTCCCGATGCCCTGTCCCGTTCCATAGAATTAGCCGAGGTTCTCACCGATCAAAATGCGTGGTATGCCGATCTATTCAAAAAGGTGGAAAGTTCACCAGAAGCTTTTTTAGACTACAAAATCGAGAACCAACAATTGCTTAAATTAGTTCCCAATAAAACCGAAGTGCTCGATTATCGGCATGAATGGAAGCTGTGTATTCCTGAGAGCGATCGCGAGCGTATTCTCCAGCAGGAGCACGATGAGTCGTTGCATATCGGCTACGACAAGCTGCTCGATAAACTGCGATCGCGATATTTCTGGCCCAAAATGGCCGAGTGTGCAAAAAAGTATGTAGGTAGATGCCAGGTGTGCAAAGAATGCAAGCCCAGTTCGGTATCCCAGCACCCAGCTATGGGGAATCCGCGACTAGCATCGAAACCGTTTCAAATATTGGCGGTAGACTTCATTCAATCGTTACCACGATCAAAATCCGGTAATATGCACTTATTCGTTCTGCTCGATCTGTTTTCTAAATGGACAGTGCTAGTCCCTGTCAAGAAAATTTCAACGGAGCTTATTGTTAAGATCCTCGAGGAACAGTGGTTCAGGCGCTACTCAGTTCCCGAGATCATTATCACAGATAATGCCACAAGTTTCTTGAGTCATGATTTCAAGAACTTTTTGACAAAATATGGGGTGAAACATTGGGCCAACTCGCGTCATCACTCACAGGCGAATCCTGTTGAGCGATTGAATCGTAGCATAAATGCGTGTATACGCACTTATGTGAAAACCGATCAGCGTCAATGGGACACTAAGATTTCTTCGATCGAACACACGATCAACAACACTATGCACTCGTCCACAAGTTTCACTCCATATCGCGTCCTTTTCGGTCATGAAATTATCACCACTGGCGACGATCATCGAAGAGATCCAGATACGACCGACATTTCTGAAAAAGAACGAAATGAACAACGGTTAAAAGTCGATAGTACTGTTTATGACCTTGTGCACAAAAATTTAGAGAAGGCCCACGATCGAAGTGCTAGAGCGTATAACCTTCGTTTCAATAAACCCGCTCCTGTGTACCAAATTGGTCAACAGGTTTATAAAAGAAATTTTGCCCAATCATCTGCTGTAGACAATTATAATGCCAAACTTGGTCCAGCGTATGTGCCATGCACCATTGTCTCAAGGAGAGGTGCTAGCTCATACGAGCTTGCCGACGCAACCGGCAAAAATCTGGGCATTTTCTCAGCTGCCGACATTAAGCCCGGTATTGTAGAATAATGAGCACAGAAATCTCCACTGTTTAGTCCTATTTTAGGTAATTAGGGAACCAGAAATCACTAGTTTCGATAGCTTATCAACCCGACCGTACTCAACGTGTCCGCGTCCCTCGATAGTAATGTAGAAGATCATGATCGTATTGTTTGTGAAGAGCAAAGTTTGTTAGAGTGAGCGAAGTTGATGTAAATGAATGTAGGTACGTTTTTTCTGTTGTCAATCTATCTCTGTCCAACAAAAGTAGAACTTCCAATTTTCAATAGAATGTTGTTTTGAGGAATCGTAGCTTGCGAGTGAAGAATACCACCGACCAATGTAATACGACTTGTAGTGACCAAAATTCTTCATCGTGATAATGTAGATTATTAACCGGTTTAATCTGCACTATGGTTCAAAATAATGACATCCGTTACATCAAATCATACTCGTCCATCCAAATAACTCAAAAGTCCATCTAAAATAGCCAGAATGCAGGAAAAAGTATCCATCCATTCGATCGATTTGCATCAAGTAATTTCGCTAGACTTGTTTTTGTTTTGGTTCATCTTTCGCGAAGCATCGCTGTTTTGGTATTTTGGAAGATGAGAAGGCCAATTAGCAGAATCGGGAATTTGAGGCGGTACAAATAGCATTCCGTGCATGTAAGGAATGAACTATTTGGTGATTACACGCAACAATGTCGGTTTTTGAGAAATTCGAATGCATGAAAGGTGCATCTCAACCCTGGTATGATATTTCGTTAAATAAACTTTATTAAAATTAATTGATAATAAATTATCCAATTAATTTTGGGGGGGAGATAGAAGGTGGTGTTACCGTTGCGATGATCTGCGTTTGTTTATTTGTATTTTTTAGAATATTGTTATATTTGATGTTAGTAATGTTAGTAATTGTTAGTTAAAAATATAATAAAATCTATGACTATTGGTTAGTTGTTCTTGTTAATTGCTAGTAAAATTGTTATTTGTTTGTTAATAATTGTTAAATATTGTTAGTAATGTATAATCACTCCGATAGAGCTAGGGACAAAAATTGTTAAAACACGAAAACACCTTGAACACGCCTAACAATCTAAAAGCACGGAGGGTTCGAAAAAGAGGGGATAAGAGAGTTGCCAGATGAATGCCTCGTCAAAAAGAGAATAAATAAAGGTTGATGAGGGAAAAGGAAGGAAAAGGGGGAGCAGGCTACTGGGTCGAATAGCGCTAAAGCTAAAGCCTATTCAAATCTTGAGCTCAAAGCGAACAGACACGGAAATCTTACCACCGTATTAAAGTGACCGTTGCAGTTTAGAAGTTAGTACTTGAAAAAGTTTTAGTAAACCACCTGAGTGGAATTCAAAGTTGGAATCAGGTATGGTAACCGGAAGATAACTGTTATAAGGACATCCAACAGCACCCAGTAGCCCTCTAACGTTAAATGCTTTCCTGACCTCATTATTAGGACCCATTACCGTTGGCCTGCTAAAGGTCTCCCACGAGCCGCCAAATTCCGTGGTGAACACCTGGAAGCAGCCTCCGCTTTAGGGCCTCCGTCTAAAAAGTGCCCAGTACGACGACCCGTTTGAGAGTCCATAGCGTCCTCTGACCCCTTGGTGCAACCCTGGAAGACCCCAGTACTCCGAAGCATCGGCCTCGCCGGTCAAGCCGCGCCCCGGTCAACCGTTTTGTGTTCTCTGAAGACCTCAGGGACCTGCGAGGACGTCCTGGACCCGTGGACAGCCCGAAAACCCGCCAGATCATCAAGAACCCCTCCACGTGCTGCACTTCCGCCGGCCGGCCTCATCGAGACGAGATACACGCCACACCTCCTACACTCACACACCTCGTAAGTCCAATAAACCAATTATAGAAAGAAGAGTGCGTTTTCTTGAACCCTTGACGAGCTCACGCCGACCCTAAGAGTCTCTCGTGCTAGGGCAGGTCCATCCGACCCGCCGGGTAACACATGGAAGATGTCCGGAGTCAAAAAATGTCGACCAGTATGTACAAGATGGCGATCTAATATCCAAGATGGCGACTTCAGTTTCAAGATGGCGGCTGTTTGATGGAGATTTAGGCTCTAACGGCTGTTTAATGAAGTTTTCGGCTCTAAAACCATGCAATATTGGTATATTTGGTATGGGGAAGACTTCCAGAGTCCAAAATGGCGATCAGGATATCCAAAATGGTGATCTAAAATATAAGATGGCGACTCTGAATTCAATACCGCGGCTGTTTAATGGAGTTTTAGGGCCTGAAACAATGCATTATTGGTATATTTGGTATGGGGATGATGTCTGGATTCCAAAAATGGCGACCAGAACATCCAAGATGGCAATCATAAATCCTAAATGGCAGCTTCAAATTCAAGATAGCGTCTTTTTCTTAAGAGTTTGAGGCTCAAACATTAAAAGCCAGATAAACGATATGATTTCTGGTATCATGAAATGGATTTCTGTTAATTGTATGAAAGTGCGATATACATAAACATTTCGCTTGAGTTTTATTGAAATGGGGTTTCGAAGGCACGAGAAAGGTGCCATCACCGCTAGGTGGATTAATTAGGGTTTTTTTTATGTATGCCACCTCTTTTTTATGTGTGGGCCACCCTAACCTATATTGAAGATTTTTTTTACCTACACCATAGACTTCATTTTTTTTTTATTTCATGAAATCTTGTTCATTTTATTGTATGAGACTCCTTGTTAACAACATTCTAGAAACAGTTGAAAAACTGACGTTTCACTCAATCTTGTCAGATTTCTTACAAGTAACTTCTTGTGCTGGTAGCGCTCTCTAAGTGCCAAACCAGCTCTAGAAATCCTCAGAAAATGCCAACCCTTCCACCCGTCGTCATCGTCGTCAGTTGAAGACCTCTTCAGTTCCCAGGTCAGGTCCCATAACTCCCCGTAGAACCAGTAGAGTAAGAGGCCTCTTGGCCTGGCGACGATTGGGCAATTTCCCTCGTCACTTACGCACCATGTTCAACACCCAGAAGAGCGCATCGAGTGCGCACTTGCCGCAGTAATTCTCAAGAATCCCACCTAGCTGCCCCTTCTTGAACCTCCTCCCGTTGTTGGTGCCCCTCCCTTGACTGACTTCACGTGAACTATGTCCGTCCATATGAAAAACACCTCCCAATAATAATAACTAAAAAAAACAACACCGTGAACAACCGTACAACCCGTCCGTCAGCCGCCTCAATCCGGTGCGGTGCCGTGTGTGGAACCCGGTCGAACCAGAACCAGAAGGAAGAGGGCAAAGCGGTGTGCCTTAAAAACATCTTAACACACATTCGAAAACACAGCCAACCAGCCAGCCAGTTAACCTGCACAAGTCCGTCCCGTGGTGGCGAAAAACCGGGCACCAAACCGGAGTCCAAACCAGAACCTGTTGGATTAATGTTCTCCCCCTTTCCGCCGCCCAAAGGGGGTAGCACTCCACACCGTTGGTGGTGGAGTTCCTTCGGGAGTTGTTCCCCACACGTACCCGTATTAAGGTAGAACATCGCATCGCTAGCACAAGTCTATTTGTGTATTGCGCTGCGCCGGGTTCCAGGTTATTGCGTTTCCTACATGAATTCGAAAGGTGCGATTGCACTAGCACATACACGCACATATCCGCACGGAACCAGGGAAGAAACTGGTTGAGGAACGCAGGTTGGATTTAAAGAGAATCATCAAACCACCATCAAAGCAATCCGCGTGCTGACTGCAACTGGTACCTAGCTCCCTACAATGAAGTTGCCTTTATTAAAATGTGAACGGAAACCTTAGTAGGTGATGCGGCGTTTTGATTGACTTCCAGGCAGCTGAGCAGTGCGGCGTACTCGATTGTTGCAATTCTTGTTCCAGGTTTACTATGATTGAACTATTTAGTGGTCACAACAAAGTGGATCGTTCAGGTTACTTTGTTGTGCAGGTCATGATTTCAAACGTGCTACTCATTGATTGATTCTGTAATAAGGTGACATATTTGACGCATGCAAGGGATAACCTGTTGGTTGATGTTCTTTATTCAGGTATGATTGTGAAGACTTGATGAAATGATGATATTCCTTTAAGATTTCCTGTAGAAATTGCTTCAGCAAATTCTTATTTTATTCCACAGGCATTCGTTGATGACTTGATAAAGACCTGCAGTCCTTTGGTGTCATTGTAAAACAAGTATCTAACCAATAGATCAGTGACAACATTATACAGGGTGTTAGGTTCCTGAGTGCAAACTTTTTAAAGAGCGATAGAGGACCATAAATGGTGAAAAAAATTGTTCTACGCATATGGTCAAATCTCAATCGTTACGTAGTTATTGAACTCCCCATGTTTTTGACTCTTATTGCCTTAACTGGCTATAACTTTAAAATGGTCAAACTTATCGCTGTTTTTTTACCCTTATTCGAAAGATTATTGAATTTTTAATCAAATGGCATCTTTCAACCGATTGGTTAAGTTAAATAACTAAGTTTTCTAGAGCAAATAGCCTTAAAGTTGTGTGTTTTAATTTGTTTTTGTCATTTATCTTTGAAAAACGCGTAATAAATTAAAATTCTTTCTTTGGCAAAAATGTGGCCCCTGTTCCACTCTACAATTCGTTCTTTGACATCAAACTTCTATCTCGTATCGTTTTCTTGCAATTTCGATTTAAACGTCGCATTTCAGATCATAAATTTGCAATCGTAATGGTAAGCACCTTTTTGCGCACTGTGCCGCACATTTAAATCAAAATTGCAAGAAAATGATAAGAGTAAGAAGTTTGGTATCAAAGAACAAATTGTAGAGTCGAACAGGGGCCACAACTTTGCCAAAGAAAGAATTTTAATTTATTACGCATTTTTCAAAGATAATTGACAAAAACAAATTAAAACACGCTTTTTTTAGCTATTTTGCTCTAGAAAACTTAGTTATTTAACTTAATCAATCGATTGAAAGATGCCATTTGATAGAAAATTCAATAATCTTTCGAATAAGGGTAAAAAAACAGCGATAAGTTTGACCATTTTAAAGTTATGGCCAGCTAAGGCAATAAGAGTCAAAGACATGGGGAGTTCAATAACTACGTAACGGTTGAGATTTGACCATATGCGTAGAACAATTTTTTTCACCATTTATGGTCCTCTATCACCCTTTAAAAAGTTTGCACTCATGAACCTAACACCCTGTATAACATTGTTGTTCCTTCTGGAAATTCCTTCAGTTCCAGGAAATCTTATCCGAGATTTCCATTCAGGAATTCAATCTGTCGATTACTCACAAAAGTGCCATTTGGATTCCTTCAGGAATTTCTTTTTTTTTATCTGTATTAACGAGATTTTTAGCCCTAGGCTAGTTCATCTCGGGACCCACGCTTTACTTCCCTTCCAAAGGAAGAACTCACATTTTGTGAGTTTTGTCGGGAGTGGGATTCGATCCCAGGTCCTCGGCGTGACAGTCAAATGTTCTAACCATCACACCAGGTCCGCTCCACAGGAATTTCTTGTAAAGATCCCTCCCGAAGCTCCAACTTAGAATTCCTCAAAAATATCTTTCTGAGGATTCCTCTTAGAAATCTTTCTTACGGGAAATTTCCCCAGTAATTGTATCTCCAGATTCTTCTAGAAACTGCATCTGTGGATTACACCAGGAATGTCATAATGGATTTCTTCAGGAATTCCTGCTGAGGATTTCTCCAAGAAGTTCCCTATGGAAATTCAACCTTGGATATCTTGTGTGGGCTCCTTCAGATTCCATTATAGATTTCTTGTGGGGATTTCTCCAGGAAATCCTTTGGAAACGTCTTTTGGCATTTCCACAAGAGTATAGTCTAGGACTATGAAATTTTATCTAAGGATTCCTCCAAGAAGTCCTGAATGATTAACAAAAAACCCTAATTAATCCACCTAGCGGTGATGGTGCCTTTCTCGTGCTTTAAAATATCCTTTCAACAAAACTCGAGTGACATGTTGATGACATTGACATAAATACAAAATGAAAACTGCTACTCAATATGGATACATTTTATATTAGCATAACATCCGATATTCAGAAAATATAAGACAACGATCCAAAACTCAAACCAAATAAGTGTCATGAAGCCGCAAAATTTTGAAACGTCATTTTACATTTTCCGGTCATCATTTTATGACTCCGGATATCTACCCCAACTAAACTTACCGCCATCTTGAACATTGAGACACCATCTTGGATGTTCTGGTATTCATTTTTGGACTCTGCACCTAAAATTACATAAAATAGTCACCGTATTGAATTTTGGCATGTCGTTTATGATTTCCTGGTTACCAGTTTTGGACGAAGACCGGCATTCTTCCCCATTCAAACTATAGTCATATTTCAGACCTTGTGAAACAGCGCACAGCTTGGGTTTTCTGATTACAAATTTTGAATTCTGGACATATTTTCATACAAAATATGCCCATAATGCAAGAATTAAAATCCTATAAAATAGGCACTAACTTGAACACTGGGCCATTATTTTGGACTTTGGACCGCTATCTTGGATACTCTGGTGGACTCCGAACATATTTCCCATACAAAATACACTTATTTTACATAGTTTTAGAGCTCAAAATTCCTTAAAACAGCCACCATCTTCTGTTGACGCGATCAAATTCTTATTTTTCCATTCAACGTTGACCCATCCTGCTATAAATTTACACCTTAGGAATCTGAAATGGTACGATTTGATGAGATCGCTTTAGATTTGTCTATATTTTGTTCTCATATATGAGAACTTAGACCTATTCGTCACTGTTGATCATACCTAATGTTTATCAGGCCATTAAACAAAGCTACGATTTAATTTTTCACATGAACGTTGGTTCTGCTACACAACAACTAGTCTCTAATGTGATCTAAGGCTATTTTCTTGCTAGCCGTTTATTAGATTATCAAAAAATCTGCGATCTGATGTGTCGTATGTATGCGTTTGGTTCATTTTTATATTTGGTAATTTCCGGTGGGATAGCCGGATCTGATTCCATGAGTCATGGACCATGACACTACCGGTTGTCCCAATTATGGTGTGAGAATATTTGATTGCTATTTATTCATCTTTACCCAATCACCGCGATTTGATATATCGCATGAATGGGTTTGCTTCACTTTTACTTCTAACCACTTTCGAAGCCACAGCTGAACTCGCAACACTACCGGGAATCTAATGTGGTCTGACCCTATTTTTCCATCAGGTTGTCGGTAAGTCGAGATCAGTCTTGTTAGAGATCACAGTCATTTGAACCTTTTCGTCGATATTCGGCCTCCTTTGTCTCCGACATTCGCAACACAAGCAATCGAAATACATACTGTTCGAATCAAAATGTCAAACGAATGCACTTCACCACGATAGCGGCTTCGGGAGACGGTTTGGCTTTTGTTATTCTTGTCTTCTTCCATAATAAGAGCTATTTTGCCCATCTGTATGTCGTATTCAATGATACATGCAATAATAAACAAATATTAACTTTCATAATCGGACTTGGTTGAACATCTATGCGTAAAGCTAGAATTAGACACATGTCATCGTGTCAGATGACTTTGATTAGGCCCTTTCTTATGTTTACTGATCTTCGTTCTACTGCTCGTGTTGTGTGTAGGTAAGAGGTAACGATAGCGCACGAATGTAACAAATCCGACTAAAACCCGACTGCGGCAACGAAATGAAGGTAGTAAAAAGTGTCGAATGTTTACAAGACTGGTCGTGATTTGATGTACCGCATCCATGGGTTTGGTTAAATTTTACATTTTACTACCCGGATCTGATTCCGGGTAACTACCGGCTGAACCAAATGTGGTCTAACATTATTGTCCTGTTAACTGCTCATCGGTTAACCAAAAACGCTGCAAATTGATGGTGTCACATGCAGGATTTGACAATTTCGACGGGACTCTCGAAACCAATTCCGGAACACTACCAGTTGTCTTTAGTGTGACGTAAGGCTATTTTCTAGCTAACTGTTCATCAGATTATCGCAAAAGCCACGATTTGATGTGTCACATGCCTGGATTTGGTTTACTTTTACATTTGGCCTCTTCCGGCCACTCAAAACCGATTCCGAAACACTTGCTGGCCGTTCATTAGGTAATCTAAAAAGCCGCTATTTGATGTGACGCATGTACTGGTTTGTTTCTCTTACAGATTTAATCACTTCGGCGGGAACCCCGGAACTTGTTCCGGAACACTACTGGTTCAGATATGGTCTGAGATGGTTTTCCTGCTCATTGTCCATCAGGTCATCGAAAATGCCGTGGTTTGATGTGTCGCATGTATGGGTTTGGTTCAATTGTATATTTGGCCACTTCCAGCGGGACGCCTAGAACCGGTTCCGGAACACTACCGGTTCAAATATGGTCTGAGATGATTTTCCTGCTCATTATCCATCAGGTCATCGAAAATGCCGTGGTTTGAAGTGCCGCATGCATGGGTTTGGTTCAATTGTATATTTGGCCACTTCCAGCGGGACGACTAGAACCGGTTCCGGAACACTACCGGTTCATATATGTTCTGAGATGGTTTTCCTGTTCATTGTCCATCAGGTCATCGAAAATGCCGTGGTTTGATGTGTCGCATGCATAGGTTTGGTTCAATTGTATTTTTGACCACTTCCAGTGGAACGCCAAGAACCGGTTCCGGAACACTACCGGTTCAGATATGGTCTGAGATGAGTTTCCTGCTCATTGTCCATCAGGTCATCTAAAATGCCGTGGTTTGATGTTTCGCTTGCATGGGTTTGCTACAACTGTATATTTGGCCACTTCCAGCGGGACGCCCAGAACCGGTTCGGGAACACTACCGGTTCAGATATGGTCTGACACTATTTTCCTGCTTACCGCTCATCAGGTTATCGAAAATGCCGTGGTTTGATGTGTCTCATGCATGGGTTTGGTTTACTTTGATATTTGCCACTTCCGGCGGGACACCCGGAACCGGTTCCGGAGCACTACCGGTTCAGATATGGTCTTAGACTATTTTTCTGCTTACCGCTCATCCAGTTATCGAAAATGCCGTGGTTTGATGTGTCGCATGCATGTGTTAAATGCATTTTCATATCTGGCCCCTTCCTGTGGTACCGGTCCGGAACACCTAAATGGCCATAACTCCGGAACGGCTGGACCGATCCAAACCATTTTCAATAGGAAACAATGGGACCAGATTCCCCGTCGAATGAACCGTCGGTCATTAAAATCGGTTCAGGTTTACTGCCAAAAAGTGATGTGAGTTTTTTTTGTACACACACATACACACATACACACACACATACATACACACACACATACATACACACAGACATCACCTCAATTCGTCGAGCTGAGTTGATTGGTATATGTGACTCGACCCTCCGGGCCTTCTATCGAAAAGTCATTTTTGGAGTGAACATATAGCCTTTCCAGTACACTTAGTGTACGAGAAAGGCAAAAAAACATCTGAAGGATTTTCAGAAGAAAATCCCAAGGGAATCCTAACTTTGGAACTCCAAGACTTCTTGGAAGATTCCCACGAAGAACTCCTGGAGATTGTCTAGGAGGAAATTCTGCAAGATTCCTAGAAGGAACTTTTGAAGGATTCTAACAAGAAACTCCCACACGAGTTTCAGAAGGAACTACTTAAGGACTTCCAGGTATCTCTCCTGTGAGAATTCCATAAGGAACACCAGGAGGACCCCTAGAAGAAATTCTGGTGGATTTTCAGAAGAAGTTTCTGGAGCATTCCCAGAAGAAACCCTTTGAATCGGGGAAAATTTCCAGAAAGAACTCCTGGAGAAAATACAACAAGAAATCCCGGTGAAATTTTATAAACAATTTAAGTGAGAATTCTTACCTTACCGATCAGACTAAGGCCTGAGTGTCCTCTGCTGTACCTAGTAGCCGTCTCCATTCCACACGGTCCAAGGCTGTGTGTCTCCAGTTCCGCACTCTGCGTAAGGTCAGCAAATCGTCCTTCACTTGATCGACCCACCTAACTCGCAGTGTACCACGTCTTCTTGTACCGGTCGGATGACTTTCGAGAACCATTTTAGTCCGGTTGCTATCCGACATCCTGATGACGTGACCCACGCACCATATTTAGCCTCCCGATTTTCACGGCGTGAAAAGAAAGAAAAGAATGTGTGAGTAAATTAGTGAATTATGAGCAAGTGAGTACATGAGTGAGTCTGTTAGTGAGTAAATGAGTAAGTTAGTGAACCTGTGAATGAGTAAATGAAAGAGTTAGTGAGTATTCCCAGATAACCAGTAATCGTATACGATGATGCATAAGATGATAATGTGGAGGCCATATGCGTGCATACCTCCATTTAGGCGCATGTAAAATGTACGCATATCGCCTCCACTTTAACATCTTATGCAACGTCTTATACGATCACTGGTTGACTGGGTTGCGACATTTGCACCCATTTAGACTCGGCCGAAATTCATTATCCTCGCAGTCGAATTTCGCACACGACTTCACAGCGACTGGCATACACAAGTACGGTTGAATTCATGACATGGGCATCGGATGCACAAAGTGTAAACAAAGCAATTTTGATTTGTGTGAAATGTCGCTGGAAAATGATGATTTAGTGGATTCTCAAATTATCACAGTAGTCTAAACATTAATGAGAAACCCAATAATAGTGTGCAATATAGTGAGTTAGTGAGTAATGTAGTTAGCTGAAAAGCAAATGAGTGAGTTAGTTAGTTAGATCTATTGTAACATTACCCGTATCCTTAGTGTAGCGCATGTCGCACTACTCCATTGTCATTGAATGGTAATAAAGTAACGATTCTTTCTTATGGAAAACAAAACAAAACAAGAGCACTGAAAAATATTTGCCATTGAAATCCGACATTCGTCCAAGGTTGCTATGATTCACGTTGTGTTGGTCATTTGTTGGGCTTGTTTGGCCAAATATTTGCCATGTCAAGGCACCCTACAGACTACTCACACGGTTTGACCAACATTGACTCCGCCCCTAGGTTGGTGGTTGAGTTGGTGCTGTGTTTGACCGTGTGTGATGCTGTTTGACGAACCGATTTGGCAGTTCGTCGAACCGATTTGACGGTTGACGGTTTGGTCGGCAAAAATCAAACCAGTTTGATTTTACTCAAACCAACGGTGGGCGGAGCCAATGTTTGACGAACCGATCGTACCGTGTGTAGTGTTGTTGCACAAACATAGTGCGATTTCAAATGGGAGAGTATGTAGGTGCAACCTCAGTGACATGTTGGCAGTTCGTCATACGGTTGCAGAAACATAAGCTGGTTCGACGAACCAGTGGGCGGTAGCAATGTTGGTCAAACGGTTTGAGTGGTGTGTGGGGTGCCTAATGGGACCTTTATAGATAGCAGTAACAGGGTAATGATCCCCTTGCCCCTCAGGCACCCTACACACTACTCAAACCGTTTGACCAACATTGCCACCGCCCCCAGGTTGGTCGAACCAGCAAATGTTTGTGCAACCGTATGACGAACTGCCAAATCGTGTTGCACCAACATGTCACTTTGGTTGCACCAACATCATCCCCCATTTGAAATCGCACTATGTTTGTGCAACAACACTACACACGGTACGATCGGTTCGTCAAACATTGGCTCCGCCCACCGTTGGTTTGAGTAAAATCAAACTGGTTTGATTTTTGCCAACCAAACCATCAACCGTCAAATCGGTTTGACGAACTGCCAAATCGGTTCGTCAAACAGCATCACACACGGTCAAACACAGCACCAACTCAACCACCAACCTGGGGGCGGAGTCAATGTTCGTCAAACCGTTTGAGTAGTGTGTAGGGTGCCTCATGCAATGTTGCGGTAGCTTGCATAGTTTGGAGCAAAGCGTTCAAATCTCGGATATAACGGGCAGTGTTCTTTCTTTAGACTGCACACGCAGAGGTCGGTCCACTCAATAATGAGCAAGATCTACTCAAATTTATATTCATCCCATGGCACTCCTAAAGTGAGCAAGCGGGGCCTTACTCATTTTTGAGCAAAGGCTTGAAAGCCAAAGCAGCATGAGTAAGCTTCACACATTGAAGCGTTTCGTCACCATTCCGGAAGAATGAGTAACTGTTACACATAAATGCGAATGCTTCGCTTGCTTCGGAAATGTGTGATAGTTACACATTTGACTAAATTTATTGTTTTTTAAATGATTTTTCGATAAATAAGAAAACAATGGTTCGAAATAATGTAAAATTGAACTTTATTATTATTTTATACATAATAAAGCAGGAATATTTTAAGCACAAACCTATCGACCCAACTCATTGCGGTTCTGAATCAGGTGCTTTTTACCGGTACCGGTAGCGATTTCTCCATCACGAGTATACCAACGTGCCTAAATTTTAACAAAAACAATATATAATTACTTTATTCTAATGGTTTTAGTTTGTATTACTTACTTTTAGTGGGACTTCTGGTGATCACAACAACCACAATTTTTTCTTTATTTTTTTGTTGTTGTAAAATTGACAAACGCTCGCTTTTTGGAGCGTTTGTCAACAAAATCCAGGAGCTCAAAAATGAGTAACAGGCCAACAGCTCACGGCGTGAGTATGACCTACACATAATTTCCACACATTCTCCCGGATTTGCAGCGATGCACCACAGTGAGTAACTGTTACTCATGCGATGTGCGGAGCAGTTTAAGCGTGTGTAGTAATTTGTGAAGGAATTTTTTAAAGAATTTTCCAGGGAAATTCTTAGAGGAATTTGTTAAGGATTTCCTTGAACTGCTTGGAAATTTTGAATATATTTTTTTCAATTTTTATTTTCAGGAGATATTTCTGGAGGATTTCATGAATTATTTCCTGTAAGAATTCATGGAGTAATTCATGCGAGTGATTCCGAATTCACGTGAGGTATTTCCCGCAAGAACTGGAATTGAAGGAATTTCTGGAGAAATTCCTGTAGTAATTCCTGTTGAAATTCTTGCAGTTATTCTTGGAGGAATTCCTAGAATATTTCTTGAAAGAATTCCTGGGGTGTTTCCCGGAACAATTCCTAAACGATTTCCTGTAGTAATCCCTGTAGTCATTCCTGGAGAAATTCCTGGAGTAATTCCTGAAAGAACTCCTGGAATATTTGCTGAAAGAATTTCTGGAATATATCCTGGACTATATCCAGGACGAATTCCTGGAGGAATCCCTGGAAGAATGGCTGATAAAATCCCTGAAATAATTTAAGGGGGAATCCCTGTGAGGAATTCCGGGAAAAACCTCTGTTGGAATTGCTGGTGGAATTCCTGGAGGAACTCCTGGAAGAATTTCTGGAGGACACCGTGGAGGAATTTCTGAAGGAATACCTTGATAAATTCATACATAAATTAGCAGTTATTCATGAAGAAATTCCTGGAGGAATTTCTGAAGAAATTACCCGGGAAGATTAGCCGCAGAAATTTTCTGGAGGAATCCCTTGGATCCTGAAGAAATATCTGGATTAGTTGTTGGAGGAAATCTTGGATGAAATTCCTGGAGGAATACCTGACTGAATTCCTGGATGAGTCAATGGAGGAATTCGCGAAGGAATCCCTGGGGGTATTCCTGAAGGAATCCCTGGAAGAATTTCTAGA